>NC_134894.1:60934855-61019855 GCF_041734735.1 Babylonia areolata | reverse complement strand
GGGGGAAGGCTTACTGCACGAAAATTCCTGTGCAAAGGGAGTCTTATCTTGGCCACAGGAGCAGACATTGTCAGTGCAGATGCCGTCGTTACAATCAGGATTATCATCACAATAGGCCCCTGTGCGTCCGGCATTTGGAACTGCATCACACACACACACACACACACACACACACACACACTACTTCACAACTTTAGGTAGCTGTATCACTAAAACTGAAACATTTGTTTGTCATTTTTAGTGTATAGTCTTACTATTCTTTATCTTTATGTAACTGGCCTTAGAATGAGAAAATACATTAGAAATGATGTAGCAGGGCTTAAACTTTGCAGAAAACAATGTTTAGGTGACGTTAGAGCCGAAAATACAGAATGTACGCATCGCGGATATGACAATTGCTTTATTTACTTTTCCACTGTTTGACACAAATCTGAACATTGGGGAGCTTTCAAATTTCACCCACACAAAGAAAATCGATAGTTGCCTACCAAAATGAGATAAACCTAGAGAATATATAAGAAATTGGCGTCCTACATCACTCTTGAATGTGACTTACAAAATAGGTTCTTCGTGTATCGCCAATACGATTAAAACTTTTAGATAAACTCATCAATGAAGACCAAACAGGTTTTGTTGCAGGACGATATATAAGGGATGATTTAAGGCTTCTTTATGATATTATTTACTATTTGAAAGAAAAAAAAATCTCCCAGGACTACTTGTTTCAATAGATTATGAAAAAGCATTTGATTCAGTTAGCTGGAAATATATTATGCATAAAGTTTCAAAACAATTTGGTTTTGGAAATGGTATTTGTCGTTGGGTAGAAGCATTTTACACCAATATAAAATGTGCAGTAATAGTTAACAGAAAAGCTTTTGGAAGTATCAGGATTGAACGTGCTTGTAGAGGAGATCCAGTCTCACCCTATTTACTTATTTTGTGCAGAAATAATGGCCTGTAAAATCCGCGAGGACAACAAAAGGTATTAGGATTGCAGAGACAGAATGTAAAATAAGCCAGTTCGCTGACGATATTTCTTTCTTTCTAGAAGGTGACAAAAAATATTATGAAGAACTCTTCAAAGTGCATGGGGAATTTGAAGGAATCTCAGGATTGAAATTAAATTATGAAAAACAAACAAACCGTGTAATGTATGGCTGGGAAGTAAATGTAATAGTCATACTACATTTCTACCAAGTTTGAAAATGAAATGGAGTCCACCGTAATTCAAAATCATAGGGCTGTGGTTCACTAACGACCAACGTAAAATGACATAATTTAATATAATAGACAAATTCAATAAGACAAAAAAGCTATTTGATATATGATGAAAAGATCTGTTACACTACTAGGAAGAGTAGTTATTCTTATGTCACTTATATTATCTAAGTTAACATATTTATGGATTATGCTTCCAAACCCACCATATGACAGTTATTCAAACATTGAAAAAAAAAGTGTTTTGATTTTGTATGGAATCAAAAAGAGATAAAGTTAAAAGATCAACAGCAGTGCACAGTATTCAAAACGGAGGTATAAATATTCCACACATTCCATCATTTATAAAATCCCTGAAACTCAAATGGTTGAGCAAAATTCTGTAATCAGTCATTTAGTCCTGAATGGAAAGGGATATTGTTAAAAAAAATGTCCAGAGGCTGGATTCGCTACAGGAATATGGCCCAATAACACTCAAAGTTGGAGAGCGAATATTAAACCCTTTTTTGAAAAGAAGTTTTTCAGTTATTCAGAATTTTTTGACTTGATGGATGTACCTGATGAAGAAAACATTTTCATGGAACCATTGTTTTTTTTAATAACAAATTTAAGACTGAGGGTAAAGTTTTGTATTTCGATGATTGGAGTTGGATATAATGTCCATTATGCAAAAGACCTTGTAAAGAAAATGGAATATTTTTCAATTTTCATGAATTTCCAGTTATCATTCATAACCCAGTTCCAAATATGGAATACTTTGGTATAACAAACTCAATTAGAAGCTTTTTAAGAGAAATGATTATTGTATTAAGTAACAATCAGAACAGAGTGGATCACAATTAAGCTTACAGTATTATAATAAAAGTTCCAAAGGGAACACAGTCATTTCATGATATATTTATTGGGAAGCCAGTACTTCCGAATGCTTGTAAAAATTGAATCTTTGTTATGAAAAGCAACTTGAATGGAAGAATTCTTTTTATAGATACATTAAAGACACATGAAACAAAACTAAAATGGTTTCAGATTAAGATTAATTATCGAGTCCTTGTGATAAATTCTATGTTGAGGAATATGTGAGCGTTAACAGACAACAAATGTAATTTTTGTAAAGATAAAAAAGACACGATCCTCCACTATCTATGGGAATGTAATTATGAACAAGTCTTCTGGACAGAGTCTGTACGATACTTTAAAGGAAAGTGTCCAAACTGTGATAGACTTGACCTCAACTATGTGTTGGTGCTCTTTGGGTGCGACAATAAAACGAAAACTGACAGTTGCTTCTCACATATCTTACTGATAGCCAAATTCATGATATACAAATGTAGAATCCATAAAGTAAATCCAACAATACAAATGTTCATAAAAAAATCTTTAAAAAAGGCGTACAAGGTATGTTTTTAGAATATCCATGAAATATAACAAATTTGTGCAGAAATGGGCACCATACAAACAAAGATACACACACACACACACACACACACACACACACAGACACACACACACACACATATATATATATATATATATATATAGTAGTAGTAGCAGTAGTAGTTGTAGGCCTCCTTCGGTCATGGCTGACCATGGATAGAGTATATCCGACCTAATGTCTAATTGGGCTGTCTGCTTGGACCATGCAGTGCCGCCTGTGACTGTAGAGACTGATGCTAGAGAGACAGTCTCTGTCACAGCAATCACATGTGTAAGCTGATGCTGGTCTGTCGGCTGCCGTCCCTTTTCTGCGAGCTCGCTTTTCTGCTGCAGCAGCTGACAGTTTGTCCTCACCAATCCGTAGATGATTCTTGAGAGTGCTTCTCCATCTGTTGCGGTCATCTGCAAGGCCCTCCCAGGACTCAGTGTTGATCTCAAGTGCCTTCATGTCACGTTTGCAAACGTCTTTGTATTTCAGCTGTGGGCGGCCGATGCTTCTCTGCCCGTGGCAAGCTCTCCATAAAGGATGTCTTTTGAGATGCGACCATCTTCCATGCGGCGAACGTGGACCAGCCAGCGCAACTGACGCTGTCTCAGCATGGTATACATGGTCGGGAGGCCAGCGCGAGTCAGGACTTCGGTGTTTGTCTCCTGAGACATGCGTTCAGCACAGCGCAAGAAGGGATCTACCTGCGGACCAGATCAGATGGCAGGCTCTTCAATCTCGCCCGCCTCAGAGCAAGGACAAAAGTCCGCGAAGCCCTCATCAGAGACATAATCTTTGCTGACGATGCCGCAGTTGTGACCCACACCCAGCTGGACTTGCAGTCACTAATATATATATATATATATAACACATTTACCTACCTAAATTTCTAATATAAATTGGGCTCAGCAATACCAGTGGAATCAATGTGTGAACAGACAGTTTACATTCTGTCATTACAATAATTTCATTGTAAATTGTGTGTTATAACACACATCAATGTTTAAAATGATATCAGCTGTTCTGCCGATGTGATGTTTGATGTGGAATGGCTGATGTTCGGAATACTATACTGTTGTACCTTCCTAATATAAAATATTCATTTGGTAATAATAATAATAATAATAATAATGGATACTTATATAGCACACTATCCAGAAATCTGCTTTTGTTAACATAAAACATTATATCTATGTTACATACACACACCAAAATGTGACTACACACACACACACACACATACACATACACACACACACACTGCATACATACATTTTAACATACATGTGTATCTAACAGCTATCCTAACACATACGCACACATAGGCAGGCACAAACGTACATAAACACACGCACACACAATACACATTCATATACATGTATGTAGTTATGTACACATACATATGTATACACACATAGTCAAGCACAGCTTACGCAAAGGAAGTGGACCTGCCACAATTGAACTTATTGCTGAGGGAAAAGGTGAGTTTTGAGACGAGATTTGAAAGATGCGAGGGAATCAGAATGACGGAGGTTATCAGGGAGCTTGTTCCACGTCTTTGGCGATTGAAAAGAAAACGACCTGTGGCCATAGGTCTTACTTCTGACGTGAGGTATCCTGAGAAGTCGAGTATCAGAAGAAGAACGGAGCTGGCAAGACAGGGTATAGATACGGTTGAGTTCAGAAAGATACTTGGGGCCAGATCCGCTTACTGCAGAAAAGGTCAGAGTGGAGAGCTTATAGTCTATTCGATCAGAAACAGGCAACCAGTGGAGAGACTGAAGGAGACGACAACAGCATAACACACCTCGTCAGTCTGGCATTGAGTATGTAAACCTTTGTCTGAATAAAAATGTTTGGAAAAAAGGATAGTTTTACAACATAAACCAAACAAAGTAGGAAGGACTATTAGAATTTCTCTTGTGGTTGCTCGCATTCCAAGAAAAGCATGTGATGAAAAAAAACATTAAAAAACATAGTTTAGCTGCACAAGAGAACCCAAAATTGACGTCCACAGTGTAAAAAAAGAAGTGTGGAAAATCTGAACAATTTATCTCAATTACTTCTTGAGATGCCATTGGAAAACAAAACAAAAAAAACAACCAAAAAAACAAAAAATACAGTGTATGTTCGACTCTAGACACCTAAAAATTGTTTTCTGCAAAATTTAAGCCCTGCTACATCATTTCTAATGTATTTTCTCATTCCAAAGCCAGTTACATAAAAAATAAAACAATAATAAGACCACGTACCAAAAATGACAAAAATTTATCAGTTTGGGTGGAACTGCGACCTTAATTCAACAGACACGAATCACCATCCTTTAAAGCGTTTCCATGCAACCTACACCCTTCTCCAACCCCTCATCTCCCCTTCTTTTATTTATTCATTTATCTACTTACTTCCTTATTTATCTAATTTCATCTTAATATCATAACGATTTCTTCATAATGATTGAACAGTCATTCATATGCACGTGTTTTCCCACACCACCTTACTGATCAGTTTGATAAGTTGGTCATCCCGTTGGGATCTCAGCTTTCTGCAGATCCTAGTAAAGTTCACACCACTGTTGTGTTGTCCTTATCAGTTTCAGTTTCTCAGATGCCTGATAACAGCATAACACCTCATCAGTCTGGCATTGAGTACATGCATATGTATCGTGTGCCTATCAGAGAGGGAGATTTCTGTGAAATGTTGCCAGAGGACAACATTTTTGTTGTCATGGGTTCTTTTCCAGTGCGCTAAGTGTGTGCTGCATACATGACTTAGGTTTATCATCTCATCTGATTTACTAGACGTTCAGTTTGATTTTCCAGTCAAACTTGGGAGAAAGGGCGAGAGCGGGATTCGAACCAAAACCCGCGCGGGCGCTGAACTGGCAGATAAGCGTCTTAACCATTCTGCCACCTTGTTCCCTAAACCGCACAGTTGTCCACAAGCAGCTGGATTGTTCTGCCAGGAAAAAGTCTGATAGTCGACTAAGTGACCCAGTCTTAGTTTGTCACGGATGGCATGTCCAGACCTCATCCCTAAGAAGTCAATGTCATGGATGGCATGTCCAAACCTCATCCCTAAGAAGTCAATGTCATGGGTGGCGTGTCCAAACCTCATCTCTAAGAAGTCAATGTCATGGATGGCGTGTCCGAAACTCATCTCTAAGAAGTCAGTGTCATGGATGGTGTGTCCAAACCTCATCCCCAAGAAGTCAATGTCATGGATGGCATGTCCAGACCTCATCCCAAGAAGTCAAACAAAGATTCAGGGGTAGACTGCATTTCTCCACGAATTGAGGGCACAGATTCAGCATCTCTCTGATCTTATAGGTTTTGTAGGGGCTCTGGGTAGAGATAGTACCTTTGGTGTCTGTTCCTCTGCAATGATTTTGTCTGCCTGGGGCTGTAGTCTGCTGAGTATTATTTCAAGCATGGCTTTGCCGGTGTGACTGATAAGACTGTGCAGTAGTTTTGGCATTGCTGGAGGTTGCCTTTTGGGGGGAGAGTTATACTCAGCAATTGCGTCCATGAAGTTGGCCATTCACCAGTCTTCCATATTTGGTTGCAGATGACAGTGAGCACATCAATCACTGATTCTCCTCCGTTCTTCAAAAGCTGAGCTGGGATGTTGTCTATTCCTGCAGCCTTTCCACATTTCAGTGATCTTATCGCAGACTGAACTTCTTCATGGAGAATTAGGAAGTCATCCTTGTTTGTTGGATCCTGGCAAATTACAATTTTCCCTCTTGATGTGTCTTGGGCAGTTGTCACCTGACGGTGCCCTGTCCTCTCCAGGCCTGACCAAAGCCAAGGTCTTCCTTCTTGGTGGCTCACCCTGGTCACGAACACGTGGTCGCTGAGCTCTGGTTGAGCCCTTCAGCCCTGGCCGGTAATTTCTTCGTGTAAGTTCATACGGTCTGTGATGCCGTGTTAATATCACCCCCTCACGAGGTTTGGCCCGGCAACTGAAGCGTTTTACCGGGGTGTGGCACTTGCAGCCAGCCAGAGATTTAGGGATGGATGAGGACCAGTGGTGCCCGTCCACCCTACCAGGTGCCGCCTGAGGTTGGTGCTGTTGCTGCACCCCCCGCTGCTGCTTTAGATGAGTCACTCTGGGAGAATCCCGGTGCTCTTAACTGGAGGAGCCCACGACTAGAATGGCTGGTGAGAGTCATGAGGCAGGCAACCTCCCTGTCAGTCTCAGTCCTGTGACTGACAAACTGGAGATGGGACAGACCTCCAGGCTGTCCATTTGTCCTGAAGGATGTCAGACTGTAGGAACACCGTGTCTCTTATGGCCAGCACAGAAGTCAAAATTTAATGTAAACTAGATGTCGCATCCTCCGCCACTTTCAGCCATGGAGCTACTCTGCTGGCATCATGATTTAGACGAGAAAGTGGCCCTGAAGTTCTGCAGGAAGAGACTCTGTTCCAGGCTGTTCTGAGCCTTTTTCCCTCAGCTGCTTGGCCTCATGAATGAATGTGTAAAAAAACAAAACAAAAAAATCCAGTTAGGCCGTTCCTATAGCCCATGAAATATAGACAGACAGAGATAAAAAGAGTGAGCAGTAGTGGTACAGACAAGACAGACAAAGGGGGAAAGAGGTGAATGAAGGAGCAGTATTATGACACGATACAGACTGGGAGAGACAGACAGACAGACGTAGATGAAAGAAGGACTTCCAGTCAGACAGACACACACAGACATAAACGGAAGCCTAGACAGTGCAAAAGAGTAGCAATGACGCCTTACCGCAATGGTCATCCACGTGTTTGCCCACGTTAGTGTTGCAGATACACTTGTTCTGTACACAACGTGCTCCTGCAGTGCAGTCGCTGGACCTCTGACAGGTAAAACCAACTTTCATCCCTTCAAACAGAAAATAAAACGAGATGTGAAATCCTCATGGCTCACACAGAAGACCCCATGATTTTCAAAAGAAAAAGACACTCCCCTCCCAATTTCTCTTTAAAAGTCGTTACTAGACCTTGTTACTTGTGTCAGGTCAGGGGCATAGCCCTTGCTACTGGTACCATGTAACCCAGTACTACCTGCCGCATGTGAAGTCTCCAAACGACGGACCAGGCGGACGAGGAAACCTTTCCCAACAGCTGTGAAGGTGGAAGAGGATGACCAAAGGGCAGGGGGAGCTCTTATCCTTGGCTGGAAATCCTTCTAGGAAACGGAAATCCAAAGAAAAAACCAGCACTTGCCGAGGCCGTTCTACAAGTGGCAGTATCTGCACCTCTGGGACTCTGAGCGTCGGTAGATGAGAGAGTGGGGAAGGGACTGCACAACTACTCTTCACCAAAAAAAAGTCACCTGTGCTGGTAAGGCAACCAGGCTAATGTCGGAACGACGAGCTAGCCCTTCAACACCCAGCTTTCCCAAGCCCTGCAGTGATGGAGAACTGGTAACAGGGACAGGCAGAGGATGCTGCTGGCAGTTCCTAGTCACGACTCTGCACGCAGGCAGCTGTGGGGTGATGGTCGTCCGCCGTAGACTGGGACAGATGCGGCGCCCGTATCCTCCCACGGCGTCTTTTCAGGGACAGCACTGCTCTCCTAACACAGCGAAGGGGAGATAAAAGGATCCCTAAACAAAGCCTGCCTCACCTAGTACCTAGTAGGAAACGCACCTACTTAACATCCAATACTAGCGGTCGAAAACAACAGAAGAAAAGAACCAGGAGTCATGCCCTGACTCTGTGTGCCTGGAATGTTTCGCTGGAATGTCCCTTTTGGACAGAGACAACAGACCAGAAAGACGCACAGTGCTCATTGCTAGAATGCTTGATCATTACCAGGTGGATATAGCAGCCCTGAGTGAAACCAGGTTTGCCGGTGAAACCCAGCTGGAGGAAGTTGGAGGGGGCTACACCTTCTACTGCACTGGGAAGCCAGATGGCACCCCAAGAACCCCAGGCGTGGGCTTTGCAATACAAACCAAACATGCACGACAGCTTGACAGCCTTCCACGTGGGATAAACGATAGGCTGATGACCCTGTGTCTGAAGCTGTCCGAGGATCGCCTCTCCACATTTATCAGCTGCTATGCCCTGACAATGACCAACCCTGATGACATCAAAGCAGCTTTCTACAAGGAGCTCGGCTGCACCATTTCAGCGGAAGACAGAGAGGACAGGCTGATCATCCTTGGGGATTTCAATGCCCGCGTCGGCATGGACCAACTGGCTACTTTTGCTCTCGCACTGCACGCAGCATGGACTGACCATTACCTACACCCTCTTCCAACAAGCAGACGAGTACAAGAACACATAGATGCACCCTAGCTCCAAGCAGTGGCACATGCTGGACTATGTGATTGTCCGACAGAGGGACAGAGGTGATGTTTCCATTACAGGCTGCATGAGAGGAGCAGTCTGTTGGTCAGACCATCGCCTGGTACGCAGCAAGATGAACATCAGACTTGCACACAAGCTCCAACCAGCCAGGCAGAAACCCCATAGGAAGCTGAACATTCACTGCCTCCCTATCAGCAAGGACGTGCTGCAGCAGCAAACCCAAGCAACTCTCCAAGAAATTCCTGCACAGACTGATGTACAAGAGGTATGGAGCACCTTTAGAGATGCTGTGTACACAGCAGCAGCGGACACAGTCGGCTTTGTACAGAGCAGCCACGAAGACTGGTTTGACGAGAACGACTCTGGAATCTCCAAGCTCCTGAACACACTGCACATACGGCATCAAGATCACATTTCAGACAAAGACTGCCAGATGAAGAACCAGTACTTGTAAACCAAGCAACTCGTACAGAAGAGACTATGTGAGATGAAGAACACCTGGTGGGAGAGAAAGTCCGAACAGCTTCAGTCCGCTGCTGATGCGAACGACACGAAGACCTTCCATGATGGTCTCCGAGCTGTGTATGGGCCGAGAGTCACAGGATCAACCCCTGTCCGAGCCTTGGACCAGACCACCTTCCTGACAGACAAGAAAGACATCCCTGCCCGCTGGGCACAGCACTTCAACACCCTCCTCAACAGGGACTCGTCCGTATCTGACTAGGTAATTGCAGCCCTCCCACAGCTACCAGTCAATGACTCGCTAGCTGCCCCTCCCAGCAAGGCTGAGACCTGGAAGGCCCTGAAGCTGACAACGTCAGAAAAGGCACCATGAGTGGATGGAATCCAGGCCGACATCTACAAGTGTGGAGGCGAGGTGCTGACAGACAAGCTGACCACCCTGTTCCAATCTATCTGGGAGAGAGGGGAGGTCCCCCGGGATTTCAGGGATGTTTCAATTGTCCACATTTACAAACGCCAGTTCCAGTCTATCTGGGAGAGAGGGGAGGTCCCCCAGGATTTCAAGGATGCTTCGATTGTCCACATTTACAAACGGAAGGGAGACAAAACATCCTGCGATAACGACCGTGGAATCTCTCTCCTCTGCATTGCCGGCAAGATCTTCCCCCGCATCATACTGAACAGACTGGTTGACCATGTCTCGAACAAAGTCATCCCTGAAGCACAGTGCGGCTTCCGCTCAGGCAGGGGAACATGTGACATGGTGTTTGCCGTACGCCAGATGCAACAGAAGTGCCGTGAGCAGAACAAGGAGCTCCACATAAGTCTTTGTAGTCCTAAGACCTTCAACACGGTGAACCACCGTGGTTTGTGGAAGATCCTTCTAAAGTTTGGCTGCTCAGAGAGCTTAATCCAGCTGACTGCACCATTCCACGATGGCATGCAGGTGAGAGTACAGGAAAATACTGACATGTTGGATCCGTTCCCTGTGGTATATGGAATGAAGCAGGGCTGCGTCTTGGCACCCACACTGCTCTCCATTCTCTTCTCTGCCAAGCTGATTTACGCCTTCCAAGACTGACCAGGGCATCTACATTCAGTTTCGCACAGATGGCAAACTTTTCAACTTGCAGTGACTCCACCCTAGGTCCAGGTGTTTGAGGCACTGTTGAGAGAGTTCCTCTTTATTGATGATGCACGCTTGCTGCACACACCCATGAGAACATGCAGTTCATTATGGACGGGTTCCCAACCTCCTGCAGGCACTTTGGACTCACCATCAGCCTCAGCAAGACTGAGTCCATGTACCAACCAGTCAGCTCATAGAACGCCGGTACGCGGTGCCGCCCCCCCACGGTGGACAGTACAGGACACGTTGTCTGCAAGACAGACAGCAGGATCCCGAAGATGCTATTGTATGGCCAGCTGAAGGAAGGCCACCACGAACTTGGAAGACCCTGCAAGCGCTTCAAGGACACCTTGAAGACTAGCCTCAAAGCCTGTGACACAGACATCGCTCTAGTGGCATAAACACGTTTGAAAACAAGAGAACGCTGGCCATTAAGGAGAAGCGTGAGCGAAGGAAGCAGGGCTCAACTTCTGGAGACGTTTTCCCTTGCAACACCTGTGGGAAGTGCTGCACATCCAGAATCGGCCTCTTCTCCCATATGAGGACACACACCGACAGATAAGCCTGCCTGCCTACTCATCCGTCGGTCCGACGGGAGACTCCATCACTAGAAAAGTGTAACACTTTTTAACGAGCATTTTTTTACCACCTAAGTTGACATAGATATCTGTCTATCCAGACTGTCTCAGACTGGTAGATAAACGGAACAAGCAATTGTTAGTGTTGATGTTGATCCCAAAGTGAGATTTATATACGTCAAATGCACACACAAACTAGTATAGTGGTAACCAGGGTCATATCAATGCTTTCACTTGAAGAAATTAGTGCTCTCATGTCAATGGGGAGGTTTCCAATCCAACTTGGCTGTGATCAGATAGGCAATAAGCACGATGAAGAACTTAAATTTCTGTCCATGAAGTTAACTAGCCAGTGATTAGTCCAGTGGGCTATAAGCAAGATTCCAACTGGCTGACTGAAGAACTTGAGGAAGGTCCATAAATCAAACTTATGTAGTCCATTGGGCTATGAACATGATCTCTGTATAGGAACTAACCCCTTCCTGTAAGTCGTGGGTGTACAGCAACCCATGGTCTCTGTATAGGAACTAACCCCATCCTGTACGTCGTGGGTGTATAGCAACCCATGGTCTCTGTATAGGAACTAACCCCTTCCTGTACGTCGTGGGTCTACAGTAACCCATGGTTTCTCTGAAGAAACACTGAAGACCTTGCCGTACGTCGTGGGTGTAACAGGCCAGATCTTACCATGGCCAGAGTATACCCCCGTAAGAACTGGCCTGGGCTAGATCTTACCCGGGGTACAGTTTGGCCGAGGCCAGTTCTTATCCTCTGAGCGATTTCTTATCCCCTCTCTTTTTCTCTGAAATACAATGATATTTGAAAAAGTGCCAAGATAAAAAAAATTAGAATGAAGGGTATGTGAACTGCGAGGAATATATTTCACACAATATTTATTACCAATGGGCTTTTATTCAAAACTGGAAAGTAATGAATAAACTTGTTCCTTGGCTTAAACTGTTGTCTTATTTGCAATTAAAATTTTCGATATGGAACACCTGTTTTAATTGATATTATCTTTGAACATGAAGTTCGTTCCAAGAGACGTTCAGTCGCTCTGATGTACAGTGATTGCTTCTGATGAATTATGCTAAGAAATCTTGTGTTGGAAATAGAAAGAGGGAGACGTAGGGACACACCACGAGAGTTGCGGTCATGCAAGGTTTGTAATATGGCTGTGACCGGGGATGAGTTCTATTTTATAATGGAATGCACAAAGTATAATGACTTCCGAAACAAGCATGTGCATGAAAAATATGTCTCCGAAGTAGGTTTTCATTTCCGTTTATTGTTTGTTTGTTTTTTGTTCATAGGAAGCAGATGGGATTTGTTAGCTGTAAGTACGTTTATCACATTTGCACATTCAAATGCTAACTATTATTTGAAACATATTTGCGTTTTTGTATTAAGTCATAGTGTTGAGTATTTGAATGTCTTCTTTAGGCACTTTAAACTATATTTTTTAAGATAATGAGCATGGAAGAAAGGGGAAACTGAGAAGAGAAACGAGAAAGAAAAAGAGGGTATTGAAGAAAGGTATCTCCACTAAAAAATCAAAGAGCAAGAACAGATGCAAAGAACACACGCACGCGCGCGCACACACACACACACACACACACACACACACACACACCCTTTATTGTTGTGTCTATAAACCTTTCATTCACGGTTTTCACGACATCTGATTCTGATTCACACGCACACACACACACACATACGCGCGCGCTCCATGAAATGATGGTTTAGCGGTATATTTTTCAGATAATTCGGGGGATCAGCTTTATGTTCCCCTAGGTCTATGTTTCCCAGAATTTTCCTTCAGCCAGCTACAAGTTCTTACAGGACTATGTTCTCCAAGATCTATGTTGCCACGGGTCTATGTTCCCCTAAATTTACGTTTTCTGGGTCTTTGTTCCCCCAGTCTATATTCCCCCAGGTCGATATTCCCAAAAAAACGTTATTGGTAGGTCTATGTTCCCCCAGGTCTATATTACTCCAGGTCTATGTTCCGCCAGGTCTGTATCCCCCCCATACCCCCCACCAAGTCTATGTTCCCCTAAACATAATTATGTTTGTTTAATCATACATACACTTTTGGGTGCTTGTCAGCAGTGGTCAGCAGTAGTCAATGGTCAGCGGTCAGTAGTGGTCAGCAGTCAGTAGTGGTCAGCAGTGCTCAGTGGTGGTCAGCGGTCAACGGTGAACAGTGGTGGTCTGTGGCTGTCAGTAGTGGTCAGTCATGCTCACTGGTACTCAGCAGTATGTGGTGGTCAGTGGTCGTCAACAGTGGTCAGTTGTCGTCAACAGTGGTCAGTGGTGGACAGCAGTGGTCAGTAGTTATCCACGGTTAATGGTGGTCAATGGTGGTCAGTAGTGGTGCGTATATAGTGGTCAGTGGTTCTCAGCGGTGGAAAGTGGTGGTCAATGGTGCTCTGTGATTGTGGTCAGCGGCGGTCAGTAGTAGTCAGTGGCAGCCATCGGTTAGCAGTAATGAGCAACGGTGGTTATTAGTGGACAGTGATGTCAGTGGTTAGCAGAAGTCAGTGGTCAGTGGTGGTCAGTGCTGGGCAGCGGTAGTCAGTTGTCAGAAGTGGTCAGAGGTGGTCAGTGGTCAGAAGCGATCAGTACTGGTCAGAGGTTGGTAGTCATAAATGGTCAGTATATAGTGGTCAGTGGTTGGTTCTGGTCGGTCAGTGGTTAGTGGTTTAAGTGATTAGTAATGCTAGTAGTCAGTGGTGGCCAGTGGTGGTCAGCTGTCATTAGTGCTCAGTGTTGCTCAGCAGTGGTCAGTGGTGGTCAGCATTAGTCAGTAGTCATCAGTGGTCAATGGATGTCATCAGTGGTCAGTGGTCAATAATGGTTGGTGGTTTGTATATGGTGGCCAGCAGTGATCAGTGGTGGTCAGCATTAGTCAGTGGTCATCAGTGGTCAATGGATGTCATCGGTGGTCAGTGGTAAATAATGGTTAGTGGTCAGTATATGGTGGCCAACAGTGGTCAGTGGTTAGCAGTGATCATCAGTAGTCAGCGGTCAGTGGTGGGCAGCAGTGGATAGCGGTCAGCAGTGGTCAGTAGTAGTCAGTGAACTGTAGCGGTCAGTAGTGGTGAGTGGTGGTCGCTGGGTAGTGGTTGTCAGTGATCAGCAGTGGTCAGCAAAGGTCAATAATGGCCAACAGTACAGTGAAATCTGCTAAAACGTTGCAATTGTGCATACAATGTGATGCAAGCTGAACTCTGATAGTGGTCAGTAGTGGTCATGCAGCGGTCAAACATCTTCAAAGCCATAATGTACAAATGCGACAACATAATGCAGTCTGGGCACTCTTGAACTGTGGTCAACCATTGTCAGCTGTGAGGGAACATAGACCTGGGAGAACTTAGACCTGAGGAAACATAGACATGCTCCCCTGCACTGGATGCCAACTAGGTCACTGTTAACCTCTCTGATATTGTCTGAAAGTGAGCATGGCGCGTAGCATGGCACGTGAAGGACATACATTCGTCTGTGGGTGGGTGGGGGTTGTGGTGTGTGTGTGTGTTTGTCTGTGTGTGTGAACATAGACGCTAGCGTCAGAAACAGGATTGCCGAAGTCAGCGCCGCCTTTGGGAGACCCCGTGAGAACGTCTGGGAGCGGAGACGATTCATCTCTACTACTAAGCTGAAGGTCTACTGTGCAGTGGTCCTTACCACCCTCCTTTACGCCAGCGAGAAGGACTGTCTACAGCAGACACGCCAAACAGCTCAACCTGGGCTGTCTCTGCAGACTCCTCCACATCAGGTGGCAGGACAAAGTCCCCGACACGGAAGTCTTGGAACGAGCTGGCCTCTGCAGCGTCTAAATCCTTCTGGGCTGGACATGTGGTCAGAATGTCAGACAGCCGACTGTCTAATCAGCTGCTGTGTCAGGGCAAGCGCTCAGTTGGAGGACAGCAGAAACGCTACAAAGACTGCCTCAAAGCGTCCCTCAAAGTCCTGGGCGTCGACATCAACACGTGGAAGACACTGGCTCTGGACCGTCCAGCTTGGCACAGCAGCATCACCACAGAAGCCCGTGCAGCTGAAGCCAGGCGCATCACCTAAGCGCACCGAAAGCGTGCTGTACGCAAGGCCCGAGCAGCATCCACTGCCACAACAGCACCCACGCACTTGTGTCCCACATGTGGGCGAGACTTCAGGGCCCGAATTGGCCTCACCAGTCACCTCTGGACCCACAGCCACCGATCTTTCATCTGACTCTTGAAGCCATGGTCATCTTCGAATCCGAAGGACGAACATCATCACATAACTTTTTTCACAAACATCATCACATCACTTTTTTGTATTAATTGCAAAGTGGCTTGAGCGTTGGAAGGAGTTATATAAATTCCCATTATTATTATTATTATTATCGTTATTATTATTATTATTATTTTCATCATCATCATCACCACCATCATCATTAATGTAAATGTGATACAGACATTGGTTGGGTGAGCGAAGTGTACACAGGGGGTATATTCCAGCCAGGAGGGGTAAGAAGTAGCCTAGGCTATTTCCTACCCGGGATAAGAACCAGCCAGGGATAGCTTTTGGCCTGTTACAGTGGGTGTACCGTCGGTAACCCTCATCAGCTGTCCGTAAAGCAAATTTGAGTTTTCTTCAGCAAACTTTCATGTCCGGTTTCCAGTTGCATGCATTTACTCAAGCACTTGAATAAGTGCAGGGATGTGAGAGCTTCGCGTAACTGGGGTTTTCCATTTCATTATAATTAAACAATTTTTTTAATATATAATACTTCTGAACTTTTAGTCGGGCGTGACTGCTGCAGAAAACCCCCAGCCACAGGTCATTCCTGATATATTTGTAAATCCGGAGAGAAAACGGGGGATGGGAAAGGGTGTGAAACTTAATTAGGCATGATGTCGAAAACACAACTCTTGACACAAGCTCAAAATCAAAAGCCTTCATGAAAAAAAATACCCTTGGCAGCAAGTCAGAAAAACGCAAAAATAACTGGTTTCCACAATTCCTTGTAAATTTCAACCCAGCGTAAAAAAATAAAATAAAATAAATAAAACTCCTGTAGGACTTGCTCGCTGGAGAGACCCTCACAAAGTACCGGGTCAGAACACAATCATTCAAGGCTCTTGGAACTGCCGGTGGAAACAAAAATCATTAAAACAACAAAGTATTTCGAGTTGTATGAGGAAATTTGTGATGGAATTCTTTGAGAGATATGATTGCCTCAAGGGTATTGCCAGGAAAGAAAAGCACCAAAACAAATTACTTTTAAACAAGAAAGGCAAGGCCTTCAAGATTCACTTGTGATACACACGAAAAGAAAAAACAACAACAACCAAACAAAACAAAAACATATAAAAATCAGTTTAATGAAATGTGTTCTCCATTCGTTATTATGATTATATAAAATTTCGCGTTAAAAAATAAAATAATTAAAAAGGCTTCAAAGCAGATTCGAACCATGGATGATCCAATCGAGAACAAGTGGTATTGTGCACTGCACTGACGCAGCATTCAAAGATGATGTTAAAAAATTGTTATTTGAGCATGTTCTTTTAGCAGAATAAATCGAGAATGGTAATCGACGTGAAAATGCCGTTTAAATCATGTCGATTTGATATATCTGGGGCATTTATGAATTCCTTTCAAGTCCGAGGTAAAGGAGACGTTCCCATCGCCTGAAACACACTGCAATATGTGTATGATACTCATAGATCTGCAGAAATCCGCGTTCGACAAGGAACGAAACTACGACACCGTCCATTCAATTTCTCTTTTCTGTTAATTCTAGTTAATCCAGTATCCACTTTAAAACATTCATATGCAGTACACACGTCGTTACATTATATTAATTCGGCGGTAAAAGAGACGTTGCCATCGCGTCAGGCTTTGCAACATTTTGTCAAGATCTGTACAAACCAGTGTGGACAAGGCTGACCTTAGTGAAAAGGTTGATTCAAATTTTCTTTTATGTTCATTCTAGTGAATTCAGTGTCCACTATAGAATATTCATATTCAGTAAACACGTCAATAATATAGTTAGTGTCACTGTATGTCTTCTGTCCAGAATTTGTATTTTTTTGCTTTTAATTGCGAACAAGATAAACAAGGTCATGGTGTCTATTTACAAGACGTTCTGGCAGCTACAAATGGGTAACAGCGTTTTCTGAATCCAGAACCAGCATCAACGAAATAAACCGTTAATGGTTCCGAAATACGGTTAAATTTGGATGACATGCAACCTATTCAAATAACTGAAGATTATTTTCCCACTATGTTTAAACTAAATTTGGTATTGGCAGACAAAGTATTTACAGAGAAAATCGCAATATTAAAGTTTACCACGGACACACAGACCACCGAACACTAGTTATAATATTATAGACTCATTTTGTTTACACAAGTGAGTAAAAAAAAAAAAAAGAAAAAAGAAAAAAGAAAAAAAAAGACGGCTGCTACAGGACTGCCTGTTGGCAGAAGAACTGCCTGGCAAAGACTCGGAACAATATCACCTTCACAACTTAGACGTAAACCTTTCTGGGTGATTTACCCCAAACAATCAGATATAAACGTGTGAAACATGTGAAAAGTCTAAATTACTTGCAGAAGCACTACGTAATTCAACGGTACTTCACACAGCTTGGTTGGATATCTTTGTCAAAAAGTTGTGTGCTCCACTGAACAGCAACAGCGTGTGTATGAAGAATGCCAAACATGTAGTAAACCAAACCGTACCTGTGAAAATTACAGACCCAGCCTATCCAGTGTCACGGAGTCACTGGAATACACTGAAAGAGAAAATAATTTTTTTAAAAATAACAGAGAAAAGGAAGTGGTTCTTACCGTCAAAAAGAAAAAAAAGGAAAGTGCTGGTGAACTTGTCGCCAACTGGTGACAGCTTCAGACATGTTGCCTTTTAAGATAATTGTTGGGGGCTTCTGAAGTTTAGCTGAATCTGCATTCTGGATATTACACTGTTGGCATACTCCCCCCTAGCCCCCCCCCCCCCCCCCCCCCCCAATCCCCGCACCCACCTTTTTTTTTCTTCTTTTTTTAAGAGGTTCTATGTCATACCCCAGCAGCAATATGGGTACTTTTCAGGCCTCAGCACAGGACACCCAGAAGCAGCAGGAGTAAGAGTAAGGGGAGAGTAGTAGAAGTAGTCGTAATAGTAGAAGTAGTAGTAACAGCAACAGCAAAGGTAGCATTCGTGGTGGTGGTGGTGGTGATGGTGGATGTGATGGATAGACATGCATGCAAACTACTCAATGAAAAAAATCAAATAATTATTATAAACACTTACCACATCGCTTGAACACATCACAGATGGCGAGTAAGGGACATACATGTGAATACTCACATGCATGATTTGGCTGGATTTCTGAAAAGGGACACACACACACACACACACACACACACACACACACACACACCACAGGCACGCACGCGCGCGCGCGCATGTGAGCGCGTTATGCTTGTATGCTATTCAATCCAACCCCAACCTTCAATCTCATCAAATAAGTTTCATATCACGAGGATCAGTGCAGATACCAAATACAACATATGTGAAGTGATGAATCCATGGTGCAAAAAAACAACAACAAAAAACAACAAAACAAAACAAATAAAAAACTTTACGTTTTTGCAGTTAATAAAAGCATTCAGATGACCACGTAAATTTACAAATGAATCCAAAACATAATATTAACTAAAACAAAAAGCAAAAACGGAACTGTTGCTGTATGTTGGAGTAAGTCATTATTTGTTAAGTTTCCCATGTTGCTACATTGAAATATACCAATATCTGCGATTGATAAATAAGGCGCTAAAGGCCTGATCAGCGCATTGTTTGTGCGAAGATTACGTGTCTCCTTCTTCTTGTTTCTAGTCAGCAAAAGTGATGTAGCTTGTACAGATCAGTCCACACGCTTTGACACGTTGAACTGAAAACTGAATCTATCGATAGTCCAAGTGCAAGAAATATGTCAAACGAAATTATGTAAAATTTTGATTCAGTAGATATATGGAGAGAAATGAACCTGAAAAAAGGCAGTATAAGTGGCGAAGGTTAAGTTCATCTCAACGGGGACGTTTAGATTTCTGAGCATCTGACTTTCAAAGTACCGAATGTGGCTATTAAACCAGGTTGCCAATCTGATCACAGTCTCATAACCTTAGTCTTAAAGCAACCAAAAAAACAACAACAAAAAAACAAATAAACAAAAAAATAAAACGTTACGATACACTGGAAATTCAGTAACAGAACACCTACAAATATGTCGAGACAAACGTTGAAATTAAAAAGCAATACAGTGTACGAGTATATGACAAAGAAAATGAAGGGAATGTGCCACATGAATAACTGAAGTTGCAGGTCAGTGACCAACTATTTTTTTTTTTAATTCTGCAAATAGAAGTGGAAAATCGATATCGTATGCAGAACATAAAGGAGGGTGGGAAAGAGGAAGAAGAAACACTCATGAGAGAAATAAGTGAGCTGGAGAAAAAAAAAACGAAACAAAATTAATATCCAAACTTTACAAAGGAAAAAAGGAGAAATAATAGCTTTAATGAAACCTGAAGTTGGTTGTATGAAGTTAGTAGTCTTTCTTGTGCGTCCATTTAATGAAGGTTTGGAAACTGGTTAGATGTCTGTTACTCAGAGACAGTATTCCAAAACAAGGTAAAGATGAGGAATATCGTAAAAACTGGCGACTAGTTACACTGCTCAACACCGCTTATAAGATTGCCTCAGGGTATACAGCACAGCGTCTGAAATGTGTATAACTACACATTATCAATGACAGTCACATAGGTTTTCTTACCTGGAAGACATACTGGGGAAAACATTAGACCTGTTCATGATACACTTGTATGTACTGAGGAGGACAGGTTACCAAGACTTTTACTCTTCGTAGATTTTGAAAAATCGTTCGATACAATAGCAGGGTCCTTCACAAGAAAAGTCTCATTTGGCCGAGACTTAAAAAAATGGGTTTCAACTTTTTACCATAATAGTAATGCCTGTGGTGCAGTCAATGTAAGTCACACAGGGTGGTTCTGTGTATAAAAAGGTGTAAGGCAAGGAGATCCATGCTCACCATTTCTTTATGTATGCATATCTCTTGTCATTACGTATTGGGGATAATCAAGATGTCCATGGTATTAAGGAAGAAGGAGGAGGAAGAAGAAGAAGAAGAGGAATATTTGTTTAAAGCCACTGATAATTCAATCCGATTGAATTTTGACTGACAGCTAGATACATGGTACACCATTTATTACATATTCTGTTTACACATACCAGTTGGTAAAATTTAAACATTCAGCTTCGTAACAGCGCTAACAAGATAAAGTATAGTGGAAAACGATGACACATGAATATCCAACAAATTTGTTACAAACACTTACTGCACTTATCTGACACTGGGTCGCAGAATGTCCCACTCTTGCATTCATTTCCGTCTCTATTTTGGGTACAAACGTGATCCAGTTCCCATTCTGGGTGTAAACAAATAAATAAGAAAGGTAAAGCCTTAAAGACTCACGTGTGATACACACAAAAACGAACAACGTAATTGATGAAAGGGGTGGGGCGGGAGGGGGCATTGCAAAACAAATAATTATCGTTCTCAGATTTGACGTTGATCTTTTACCTATGTTTTACTTTTTTTTTATAAATATGATAATGATAATCTGTATCTATTATGCGATCTAATAATAACAGTCATGAAAATTAATATCACGGGCAATTATACTCCAGACAAAGGGAAATGTGTCGATGTCAAAGTGCGCGCGCACACACACACACTTTTTTTTAATCACAACAGATTTCTCTGTGTGAAATTCGGGCTGCTCTCCCCAGGGAGAGCGCCTCGTACCATTACAGCGCCACCCATTTTTTGTATTTTTTTTCCTGCGTGCAGTTTTATTTGTTTTTTCCTATCAATGTGGATTTTTCTACAGAATTTTGCCAGGAACAACCCTATTGTTGCCGTTGGTTCTTTTACGTACGCTAAGTGCATGGTGCACAAGGGACCTAGGTTTATCGTCTCATCCGAATGACTGGCGTCCAGACCACCACTCAAGGTCTAGTGGAGGGGGGAAACATATCGGCAGCTGAGCCGTGAGTCGAACCAGTGCGTTCAGATTCTCTTGCTTCCTAGGCGGACGCATTACATCTAGACCATCACTCCACACATATGCTATCTGAGCGAGCACTAGTAATTACATGTTACACGTTCATATTCTTTTATTCCATCATTTAAGAAGAAACTCTCAATGGAGATCATTCTGTCAATGAAACAAAGATTTGGTTAACAAAACTCAAGCGCAAGCAAACAATATTCTTTTCTTTGTGTCATTGTACGTGTACAATAGCTGAGTTCTTAAAGCACTGGACTTTCAAGTTGAGGGTCCCTGGTTCAATCCTGGAGGGAAACAGAGCTGATCAGGATGGAGCGAGAAGGAAACAAAAGTTGTCACGGCCAATCTCGACAAAAATGATTGTTGGTTAATGGAGTTAACCGACTAAAAGGTGGTTAAACGCGCATAAAATCAGGCCAACTGACAATCTTAGCAGTGCTGCGAGCCGCGATTGGTCAAAGCTAGCATGTGGCGGCCAAATCAAAGCTCCGCGCTTCTGATGCACTTCAACGGTGTGTTGAACTTGTGGAGGGGCGTTCTCACGCTACTTTGAGACACGACCAGTTGGAGAAAAGTTGTATGCTGTAGTGTGCAGCAAAAGCATTGAAACATGTGGAGGCGTTGCTAGAGATTCACTACGTTTTCATCCAGTTGCATGACGAGAATTGGCATACCCGAGTTATCCTAAAATTGCAACATTATTGACAGCACTAACGCCATGCTCACGTGTGCTATGTTTAGTAAATCTTAGTGCGAGGGAAAAGTTACAAAGTCCGTGCCTTACTTTTTGTCATGATATCGAGTTTTGGTTGACGTCAATACAGTGTTGCCTGCTTGTGATTATGTGATGGGAAGATTTGTATGGTTTGCCTATGTTACTTTACTTTGGTCTGAACTCGAATTGTGGAGAAAGGCTAGAGGTGCACATACTTCAGGAGCTGAAGTGAATAAAAGTTCACGAACTGGTGTGTTGTAAAGTGCACCAAAATTATTGTCATTCCACTCTGGGCGCACAGTTGTGTTGGTCTCAAGAGTGACCTGGTAGACAGACCTGGGGAGGGGAGGGAAAGTGGGTTATAGGTGTCATAGAACACTTGACATCAAGAATGTAAGTCCTTGATGTTGGGACTGTCGAGTTTTAGGAAAGCTGATGTTGAAGAAGTATTAAGTTTAGTGTTCTCATCGAGTTTGATAATCTTAAATTCGTTAGGATCCTTTTTTTTCTGAATTCTACTCTTTTTTTTCATAATACACTTTCGAGAACACTGGTAAGGTAAGACGAACATTTGACAAGGTAAAAGGTACACATATGTATTCTTTTATTCCGGTTTGCTGTCAATCAATTAAAATTGGAATCTGTGGATGTTGTACATAATCTCAGAGCCTGTTTTGGGACAGAGATATTCAGCCGTATCTTACGCCCAATAAAGAATCTTTAGATGAAGTAAATAAGAATGCCAAATGAGAAACAAATAGAAATTTGTCTGCAAAGGTTTATTAACATTGTTTGGGTGTAAGGGATAATGGAAAAAAATGTATTGTGTCTGCCTGGAATGAACCATTGATGTAAGTTATCACGTAAGGAAAATTTTGAATTTCTTTGAATTTTGTAATAATATTAAGAAAGGAGTGACTTAACTTGTCCTGTTGTTGATTTCTAGGCTGGAGTGAAGTCAGACTGCGAGCCCTGTGTTCGAGTCTACACGTCGTATGAGCTTGAACTGAGTAAATGCGACAATGTGAAATGAACAATTCATCAATATATATAACGCCAGCATAAATTATGTGAGTAGAGAATGAGCAAAAATAGAGTGGATGAAGGATGAATATTTAGTTTCGTTATTTTTGTGCCAATTATAATCATTTTCTTATTTTCATGCGTCATGTTTGCCCCTTTTGCGCAGTGGAACAGAGCTCTTAAATGTACACAGGCAAGACTCATGACATTACTTTTATTAGCAGCAATACTTTTGAAGGGTGTCCAAACAACTTACGCTGAAATTCTTAGAAAAAAAGAAATTGAGGACAATAATTATGTTCAACGGCACGTGGTCTGAGGAGGTACACTTGCACAATAGGGGCAAGCGAACCTTTTGCACGGCGATAAAGCTCGCCCGTCTGAGTCAGCCTTGCAGATTTTGGTTTCTCCTGGTCTCCTTTTAGCGGACAGTTCAATGTGGTGGACGTAGCGGGGGTTGTCGACACCCGAGGCTGGCCGCTGAGAAGACCCCGGCAGCAGCGCGGGACATGCTCCGTGCTGGTGGAGGAGGGCCACCAAAGGTGCCTGACCGAGAGGCCTACAGGTAATGCGTCCGCCTAGGAAGCGAGAGAATCTGAGCCCACTGGTTCGAATCCCTAGTATTTTAGTATTTTCTCCCCCTCCACTAGACCTTGAATGGTGGTCTGGACGCTAGTCATTCGGATGAGACGATATACCGAGGTCCCGTGTGTAGCATGCACTTACCGCACGTAAAAGAGCCCACAGCAACAAAAGGGCTGTCCCTGACAACATTCTGTAGAAAATTCCAATTCGATAGGAAAACGAATTATAAATAAACTGCATGCAGGAAAAAAATATGAACAAGAAAGGCAAAGCCTTCAAGACTCACTTGTGATACACACTTAAAGAAAGAAAATAAGAACTTATTAAAACTAGAAACTAGTTTGTTGAAATGTGTTCTCTGTTCGTTATTATAATTATATACAGCTTCGCGAAAAAAACAACAACAAAAACTGTTAATGATTCGGAAATACATCTACATTCGGGAGACGTACAACCTGTTATTGATATGATTGTGAAGATTTGTTTTCCTACCATGTTTAAGCCAAAATTGGTATTGGCAGACAAAGTATTTCCAGAGAAAATGGCAATGTTAAAGTTTACCAAGGACAAGTTGTCAAATGATGTGTCCACCTCCATGTCTTCTTCGTTTCGCAGATTATGATTTTTGTAGCCGACAGTTTTGTCCTGTTAAACCTTATATTGCCTTGCTTGTTCAGAATCCATAAATACGACTCACTTTGTTCAACAAAAAAGAGCTGCATAGTTTAAAAAATGAACAGAGGCTAAAGAAATTCATCAGTAATACATTGATTTAGCAATTCTTTAAAAAGAAAATGAAGACATCCGTCACATATTTTCAAGAAATGTTTATTTATTTACTTATTTATTTATGTATTTATTAAGATGTTTTACTATAGCGCTTATTTTTGAAGCTCTATGCATTTTACAATATCATGTCATTGCCAACATTGCATGTTTCCATGACTTTTCATTTCTCTTTTCCTGTCCATTTCCAGGTAACCCTGTATAACGACCACAGCAGAAAAATGTTGATGAATAAATTTAAGTTTTGTGGAGTGGATGGGTGAGAGATTGGGGAATTAAAAAAATGTCGAAAAAAAAACCCACAAAAAAAACCAACCAACCAAACAACAACAACAAAAAACAAAACAAAAAAAGCTGCTAAGCACTACCCCACCCCCCACCCCCCAAAAAAAACAAAAAACAAAAAAAAACACGGACACACACACAGACAACCAAACACCGGGTTATAACATAGTCCAGGTATGTTGGGTGTGCTGAGACATATAGTCATTTATGTTGCATTTATTTCTTCAATTCTATCTCCTGACCTTGGCGTCTCTTCCTAAGAAAATGGTCCAGTTGTGAGGGCACCTCTGAGGTGTAGAAATCAGCGGGTTGACAAAAGTAACTTCAAAACAATTGGAAGATAAACGAGAAGCAAGATCGAACTGAACGTCAGTACCGACACAAACAATGCAAAAGAAAGCCTCGGAAAAGCAAGAATGACACAATCAATGTTTTAAAGTCAGGAAAATGTTGACAACAACCACTGGTCTAAACAAACTACATTAGAATTCTCGGTACATTAGCATGTCTGGTTAAGAAACAAAGATTTTTTTTAAGATGTGATGCAGTGTATACTGATCAGTCTGCACACCCTGATGCCTCCATCTGAAACTATGTCGCTAATATATGAAGGCCAACGCAAAACAAAACAAAAAGAGACAAATAAACTCACTGCATTTGCCTGAGTCACATAGAGCCCCTGCTCTGCACTGCAACTTGTCATGACAAGGCCTCAGAACCTTTGTCCCTGTAGGAGCAAGAAAAACCTATTTTGTTTATGTCTATTAGTCTAACGTCAGGTCTAATCAAATTAATGTCCCACTCAATCAGTTCCATCCATAAGCAAAAGTCGTGGGAGATTCTCTAACTTGGATAACATCTGGGGAAAAAAGTCTGTAAGCCCATAATTTCTCTCAATCACACGATTTCTCTCACTTTGAGAGTAACCGTATGGTGTGACCCTACATTGAGAGAAATCGTGGGGTTGCGAGAAAGTATGGTCAGTCCCCTTCCACATCTTCTCTCAATTTCGAGAATTCGCCTGGGGGTGCCCACACTCAAGTGGGGGGCGCTCACAATGTGTGAGAAAGCGGGGGAAGTCCCCCTTATCTTGATATTTCCTTTGTCATCGGTCTTTTTCCAGTGCAAATACAAGGGAAAAATGACAGCAAGAGAAAAAGAAACGAGAAATAGACGCGACAACGACGATCATGATGACAGTGACATTGATGGCTTAAACAAATGTGTGAAAGTATGGTTATGTGAGTGAGTGAATGAGTGCGCGCGCGCACACATGCGTGTGTGTGTGTGTGTGTGTGTGTGTGTGTGTGTGTGTGTCCTTTTGTTTTTATCTGGCTGGTTTATCTGTTCTTTTTTTTATTTCACTGTGTTTTCAAAACAACATTTTCATGTTCTGAGTGTCCTCTTTGAAACTGAGAATCTATTTTCAGTGCATCTTGCTTGCGAAAGGATGTTGACACAAACAGATGGATAAATGAGGAAGCATGAAAAATAATGAAAAACATTCCAAATGAATGTGACAAAAATGTTGCATCACAACAAACTTAAAAAAACTATTTGGTCTAGTTTTCACGCTCCCTACGTGAGGGTAAAGCATTGTGAAACATCGTGTTTTTTTTCTATCATATTTATGTAGAAAGTTGAATCATTTTGATGTTTTTCTCAATATCCCTCTGGAAAGACCAGTTCAAGCCATATTATATTATATTATATTTCTGTTTGAGCAAAACACATTGCCTTAATTTCGTTATTTCCTATTGATGCTGATGTTGAATTTGAGGTTGATGCATTGCAGAAATCCATCTTATGTGAAATACAATAAATATATGTTTTTTAGTGTCATTACTGTTGATGTCTTTACTAACACCACTGTCATTGTCATTACCGTAGTTATCGTCGCCTCTCTCTTTTTCTTTTAATTTTCTCTCTCTCTCTCATTTTTCTCTAAGACCTGCATTGGAAAAAGACAAGAAACCAACTCAGATTGTGAAGGAAATATTTTTGATTTAAAAAAAAGGAAAAAATAGAACAAAAAACAGGGACAATTCCCACGCTTCCTCACATACTGTGAGAAATCGTGGGGGCACCACATACACATACTGTGAGAAATCGTGGGGGCACCACATACACATACTGAGAGAAAACGTGGAAGGGGAACGATCACACTTTCTCGTAATCCCACGATTTCTCCCAAAGTGAGATAAATCTTGGGAGCGCTGCCCACGATTTCTCTCAAAGTGAGATAAACCTTGGGGACGTTGCCCACGATTTCTCTCAAAGTGAGATAAACATTGGGGGCGCTGCCCACGATTTCTCTCAAAGTGAGAGAAATCGTGGGATTGCGAGAAATCGTGGGCTTACAAGGTCACTTTTTACAATGAAAGAACACACGACAACGAAACATGTCACCTGAAATATTCATGATGATAATTCACATCCACACGCACAAAAGCACTTCCGCCAACCCGTCCCCTTCGACTTCCACAGCTCCTCTTCCTGAAAGGAGGAATCCAAAGCAGTCAAACATAATGTCTATAAAAGTTTGTTTATGTGAATAATTATCATGTAAACATGGAGTATTCCATAATCTATACAGTTTGCACAAGACGCTGGATAAATTATACCCATAGCTGTATGCAAGCAGGTGCTCTTTCTTAACCAAAAATGTTTAGACACACCAGAAAAATATTCAGAAGAAGAAACATTGTCAACGTCTAACCCGAAGAAGCTGAAAAAAGAAACCGATAATGATAATAATAATAATAATAATAATGATTATAACTAAGATAAACTAAATATAAAAATGAAAAGCCGTCATGGCTCACGTTTGGTTCATGTCCGAAGACGTTGTGGGTGAGGGCACATGGCTTTGAGGGTACCAGCACAAACATAATTATATCGATCCAAATTTTATCTTACTCACAAATACAATCGAGTGTTTGTCTCAGCTTAAACTGTGTGCTGAACACCGAACACCATCTTAAGCAGTCCACGTCGATCCGCATTTCAATGTTTTAAGCTCATGACATACATCCGTCAAAAGTTTTAAACTGTAAGACTTTCCGTCTTCAGTAAGACGTTATATTCACATGCACAAAAGCACTTTAACCAACCCCACCCACCCTCTCTCTCACTGCTCCTCTCCAGATAGAAACTCCACTGCAAACAAGCACAGTGCCGATTAAAATATGCTTATAATGAAATCATGGGGATAGGAATAGTCATAATCTACAAGAAAACTGTATAAATCATATTCAGCGTTTCCTGTGGCTCAGCTTCTCCCTGTTCCTTTTTTTCCTTTATGTTCTCATTGGGGTCCGATGGCCCCAGTTCGCCCTTAGCCTCTCTAACTTCTGTGTGTTTTTTTTTTGTGTTTTTTTTGTTTTTTTGTTTTTAATCAGTATGCTCGAATGAACTAAATGCATTTCCGTACACACAAAAAGGGAAGGAATTCGGTTAAAATTATATATTTTTGATTCTTGTCATTTTGTTTTCATTTTTGGTATTTGTATTTGTATTTCTTTTTATCACAACAGATTTCTCTGTGCGAAATTCGGGCTGCTCTCTCCAGGGAGAGCGAATAGCTACACGACAGCGACACCCATTTTTTTGTATTTTTTTTCCAGCATGCAGTTTTATTTGTTTTCCTATCGAAGTGGATTTTTCTACACAATTTTGCCAGGAACAACCCTTCTGTTGCCGTGGGTTCTTTTACGTGCTCTTAGTGCATGCTGCACACGGGACCTCGGTTTATCGTCTCATCCGAATAACTAGCGTCCAGACCACCACTCAAGGTCCAGTGGGAGGGGGGGGGGGGGGGGGGGGGGAGAAAATATCGGTGGCCGAGCCGTGATTCGAACCACCGCGCTCAGATTCTTTTGCTTCCAATGCGGACGCGTTACCCCTAGGCCATCACTCCACTTCATAAGAATAAACGTAATCGATCATATTCATCTGCGGCAATGATCCGATGATTGAGAGTATCTCTAGTTATCATCATTATCATCATTATTATTATTAATTTCACTCCTTTTTATTTTAACAAAAAAGGACATATACTGATATGGGTTATTTTCCAATTTCTTTGTTACTTAACATCACACTGTCCAACACCCAGGAAAACGTCACAAAAGCTAGTGAAATATCATAATACAGACACAACTATAAATAAGCGAAAATATCTAGTCTTTGGAAACATACATTCATCCTATTAAAGATATAAATGGCCATCATCAATGAAATACTTTACAAAATTTCCACTTGATGCACATTTTCACTTCCAGAACCATTCAGTTGCTTTCTCTCTAACAAAAATCAAACAACCATGTTAAACTGATGCAAGAATCTACACACAAGGAGAAGGACAAAAGCATACTGGTTAAGTAGTCTTAGTGACAGCAACAGCTGTGCTGGCTGTGCCAGGGAAAATCTACTGGGACCCATCAGCCCTGACTGTATAAAAATCTGTGAGATTCTTCTTTTTCTCTTTCGTTTGTGGGCTGCCACTCCCACGTTCACTCGTATGCATATGAGTGAGCTTTATGTGTATGACCGTTTTTACATCGCCATGTAAGCCATTCTCCATTTTCAGGGGTGTGCATGCTGGATATGTTCTTGTTTCCATAACCCACCGAACGCTGACATGGACTACAGGATCTTTAACATGCATATTTGATCTTCTGCTTGTGCATATACACATAGGGGGTTCAGGCACAAGCAGTTCTGCACATATTGACCTAGGAGATCGGAAAAATCTCCACCTGTTACCCACCAGGCGCCGTTACCGAGGTTCAAACCCAGGACCCTCAGATTGAAAGTCCAACGCTTTAACCAATCGGCTATTGCACCTGTCATCCGTGAGATAAAAGATGATGAAGTATGCTGCCCCCAGAACATGCCAAAGAGGAACAAAACACACACAAAGTGAAATGCCGCCACAGTAGTAATGGCCCACACTTACGATTCTTGCAGCTAATATATGTACCAGCCTGAGAGTACATGTTTTCTGAATGAGCTGAGAAATACAAACAGAAATGGTGACAGCTGCAATGTCTTTCTCGTCGTTTTTTTAAAGTGATCAAAATAAGAAGATGGGCTGAGAGGAACGTTTGCTGCGAGATCTATCCTAGTAGTATTTCAGACTGGACATAAATGCCGATCTTCACATCTTTTGGACAAGGGTTTTGTCCTCAAATAGGGAGAGGGCACCTCTGGGCCTTAGTTCTTTGCTAGGAAGTCCAGAAGATAATGAAGTGTTGACGGCCAGGTGCAGGGCAGACCCACTCAGATCATGTATCTCGCTTCTATGTCGACTAGTGAACAGCAAAAACAGGAAGGTAATTATGAGAGTGAGCACGTCAAAGGGAATCGAACACAAGGGTTTAAAAAGTGCTTTGTGAATTTGGTACAGGGGAACCCACATGGGGCTGCATGGCACTCGCCACCCCTACCCTCCATCCACATACCAAGAACTCTCTGAAAAGATTTTCGCTTCAAAGGAAGGTCCATTCTTGAACCGTACAAGCTGAGACAGTGTCTCATGGAACAGTGAGCCAGAAGGTTTGCGAGCTGCACGCTGCACTAGAAGGCTAAATGGGACCTTATGTTATGTACAGAAGTCCAATCACACAAAGAGTCAGTAAGGTCTGAGGAGGCACACCCAATGGAAGCATCCCCCAAGAAGTGGAGAAGAGCCGTGCAAACTGCTGGAGTTCGAAAATCACTAACAGAAAGACTGCTGTTGAAGAAACTCAACCTGGATCCAAACGACCTCAGAGATCACCTGTCCACATCACATCTACTATTTCTGTCAAAGCTTCGCACACGACTTATCTTTTACCATCTCTTCTTCCATCTGACCAGTCACAATCATTCCAGTGCTCATCAGTCACCCAGGGCACAGCCCAGAAAGTGTTCCTCTGCATTTCAAATGATCTATTTCTGTTATCAAGACAAATATATACTCTCGGCTGCCTTTGATAAAACAGATCAAGGATCATTTTATTCACATCTGGACAATTTCTGAATCAGAAACATTGCTCTCCATTCGTTTTGTACTAGTATTTCAGAAAGAACACAAAATGTTCTTCTAGATTGTAACAACTCTGCCGAAACATCTTTGGATTTTGGCGTACATGCACACAGACACATGCACACACTCACACACACACGCGCGGAAACACACACACATACACAAGCAAACACACATACACACAAACATACATATGCTACTATCACCTACCACATGCATCCCTTTTTTACGCTGCTCCCATATATATAGAGAGAGGGTCATATTTAGTGGAGGGGGGTGGGGCTTTCAGAATAAATGGGGTACTTAAAGTTTAGAGGGGGAGGGTGGTGGTGATTATTTTGTATAATCCAGAAATACCCCCGGGGGTAGACCTGGGCCATGGGATACCATCCAAATCATCCCCAGCGGGTACAAATGAGGGGTGAGGGGTAAATCCAGTACGTTCCTACAGATTTCATGTTAATCTTATAAACTTGCCGCCACTTTCGGTCACCTGCATGGACTTACCTGCACTTCGGTAGGTACAGCTGGGCAGAATGCTGAATGGTTCCTCCAATCATCAGTCTAATAGGGGTTACCTGGCATATTGTACTAGCCTCTGAACGATATGAAAAAAGACCGATTGAAGATTATAATACTCACTGTTAAAACTTAATAATGTTTCAAAACAAGGTATTGGCGTTTTTTTCAGATTTCCGCGTTTGTACTATAAGTACTGTGTTTGCTTTGAAATTTGGCCAACAGAGTAAATCAACAAACTACGGTTGCATCAGTGTGACATAGTACATACAGTGTTTGATGCCAAACGGACAATTGCTTCACAAATCTTCAGGCAATTAAGCGATGAGGACTTACTTCCCTAAAGAGTGTGATACGTACGGCATGTCTCCTGCTCACAGATATTGTCAGCATCACAGATAATGTACAGGGTCCATCTGGGAGAACATCGACCAAACGCTGTTATCTCTGCAACACACACACACACACACACACACACACACACACACACACACACACAGACGTGTACATGCACGAAAACATAAACACGTTTGTAAATTACACCAAAGGCTGTGGAGAAGACAGTGGTGGGCCAAATTATCCGCTCTAAGCCAAAGTTCTGAAAGTAAGATTGACCGAGTTAGTAAAGGGAGCGCGAAAGTTCTGCCTGTGCCCCCATAAAAGTTAGTGGTCTAGAATGTTCAAAGATCAGACGCTTCATTTCGAGGAATCCTTCAAATATTTTCTTGTATGGAAAGCTCCAGGTGCCAGAGAAGGACTCCGTACCAGGAGGGGGAATGGTGATGGCACCTCTCACCACCTGGGCAGGTGTATTCAGCCGCTCCTGAGGCATCTCCAGGTCCTTTTGACGCTTTGTGATAGGGGTGCTAGTTCCCGCAAGGGAGGTGCACGTGGATGTCATTTTGACTGACAAGTGCTCAGTCCCTCCACCAAAAGCAGCATGCACCACTGGAAAAACACAAAATGGAGGAGTGCAGTCGGAGGCATGATATGGGAATCCACCTGTTCACACCAACAGTATCCTCTCCCATTGGGATAACAGGGTTCTCTGACCAAGGGTGGACTGATATAGATGACCCCCCCCTCCTCCCACCCCCACCCCTCCCCTCCCCAGGCCAGAGCTTTCTACCCCACTGAGGCAGGAGGGAGGTGTGGGAAGGGACTGGACATGGCAGAGTGTGGAACGGAAAAGCACAAACCACACTCTGACTGGGAAGACTTGGGGGGTGGGGGTGGGTGTGTGTGTGTGTGTGGGGGGGGGGGGTTGAAGCATGACCTTGCTTTCCCTTGGTCTCCTTCCAAACCGATCTTGAGTTCGAGGTCTTCCTCCATAACATGTCTAATGTGACATATCGTCCAGGTCGTAAAACGAGAGAACCTGCAGGCTCCGGGCAGGGGACTCTATGTTCAGCCATCGTAGGGTGGGAATAACGACCAGGTCAATTCAGATCCCACGCATCGAGCCTTACAGCGAGAGAGATAGTACAGAAAGGAGCAGTATGGACAAATGCCAATGTTGTAAGCCAGTTGAGCTTCTCTTGGTTACCTTGAATATGAAAGAGGTGGACTGCTGGTTGACTGAGCTTCTCTTGGTGACCTTAGATAAGAAAGCAGTGGAGCAGTATGGACAAATACCAATGTTGTAAGCCAGTTCAGCTTCTCTTGGTGACTAAGTTAGATAAGAAAGAGGTGGACTGCTGGTTGACTGAGCTTCTCTTGGTGACTAAGTTAGATAAGAAAGAGGTGGACTGCTGGTTGACTGAGCTTCTCTTGGTTACTAAGTTAGATAGGAAAGAGGTGGACTGCTGTTTGCTTGGCAGTAGAACAACGAGGAGCAGTATGGATAAATACCAATGGTGTAAGCCAGTTCAGCTTACTCTGCTAGTGGAAACCACTTAGTGTAAATGTCGGATTCAGTGAGCGCAAGAGAAATATATTACACCACAGCCCAACACGCAGTACACTTAATGTGCATTAGATTAATCCAACGATGTACAGTATACATTTATCCCTTATCATACTATTCCACTGGCTAGTTTTATGGAAACCTCCACTGTTAAAATAACAATACAGTTGATTTACACTTAAGCTAATTCCAGTTATGGCATTTTCACTGCAAACGAGTGTCAAAGTGAAAAACAATGATGGGTGATTTTAAAGAATGCTTTTCATTGTGTTTTATCTTCACCTGTGTTGGTGAACTATAGAAACAGCATATTATCTAGATAAAGAATAGATGGGAGAAGGCTGAGCTAAAAAACACAGAAGCAGGAAAACAGAAAATAGCAATAGGGTAATGAGACAGAGTAAGTGAGAGATAGAGAGAAGGTGGGGGGCCGGGGGTAAGGGTGTTGGGGGTGGGGGTAGACACATAAGACACATAGGAGGGTGCAGACACATTAAAAGGGATGATCTGACTTACGATATATCCGATGACCAAAGACTTCTATTTCACAGAAGCCAAACTGACCAGGAACGCCCTGTCTGACAATCATAGCCCAGTCTCCAGGGAGATACGTAGGGCATATCACTTCCACTCTCTGTTTGGCAGCAACACGGGAACCAATAGTCCCGCACAGCTCGTACCATGGTGGGTTGAGACGCACTTCACCTCCAATTGCAACTATAAGCTTGGCATTCTCCAGAGAGGAGGATGCTATCCCACACACACACACACACACACGCACACACACACATACACGCGCGCGCGCAGCTATTATCTGCCAAATGTTGGATGAGATATGGTAAATTTGATAATAATAATAATACTAATAATAATACAATTTGCCATTGAGTCAACTACTTATACAACTGATCACAGTTGTAAATCGAAAAAAAAAAAACCAACAGAAATGATAGTCACTTACAACAGTAGCCGCAAATATGAGCTGGGGGTGCAGTCGGGTTATCTATATTCCCATACCGCAGCTGGTGCAGTCACAAGGTGGTGTACAAAATCACCACCTAAAGTTTTTGAACATTCTAACATCACTTTCTTGTGGTTGGATTCTCTACCAAGGAAAGTCCAAATCCATGTGTGTAGGATATGGAGTGTAATCCTGGAATTGTTGGCACTGATCAAGGTCTGGTATTTGGTAAAGATGTCTGTTGTTAAAATGACGTTTTCTTCTTGGATGTTCCCAGAACAAGGAAGGCAGATGTCTGCCAATGTTTCTGGCCAGAATACGCAAACCTTGGAAATTTGGGTGCAAGTGGTCTTTGAAATTATTGCATTGGGTTTTTAGGTTTTCATGCAATATGAATGACACATTGGATTCTTCATATGATTTTTGCGAAAGTCACTGCATTGAACATTTCCCGTTTTGCCTGGATGTTAGCGTCTCTCACGGGAGCGATTTTGCTAATGACAACTTTGATGTTGGAGAACGAGGCCAAGACATTTTTTATGTTATCCACCATGATTTTGCTGGCTTGTTCTGGGTCAGCGTCTTTTATGTCACTGATTCCGCAGTGGACAACTACGGAATCTACTTTCTCAAGGTTTTGAATTGCATTCAGTGACTGGAATGTCGCTAACTTTGTATGTTTTTAATTTTTCTACGTGAAACCCATTCAACAGGCCAAGGCGACTGTTGTCAAGGCCGTTCAGAATTGAATCCTGTAGAATTGTTACAGTGGGAAGGTTCAAATTTCTTTTGTGTGTTTGCTCTGGGTTTGACGTTAGATGTTAACGGCCGTTGTTGCGTCACACTGCTGTTCCTAGCTTGTTCTTGGGGCCCACTCTTTTGATCTTTTCTACAGACTAACCTTGTTTTAGTTTGGGTGGTTGGACTCGGGGGAAGTGGAAGCAGCCCGGTGTTGTTTGACAGCCTCTGCATAGGTAGTGGGCGGAGGGGAGACCATTGAAGCAGACGGAGATGGTGTCTGTGTCACTGATATCACCAGCTGCTTGGACTGGGAGGCTCCATTTTGTGCAACTGAATTTTACTGACAAATCATTCAGCACTTGTGCCTGGTCAGTCACGATTTTTTCAAGTTGATTTTTTGGCAGAGGGATAATATGACTTCTTTCAGTTCAGTTTCTCTTTTCAGGTGGCAATCTACATCGTAGTCAGGGTTACTACTGGTAACAGGACGCCAAACGGTGCAGAGTTTTTCCTTGTTCTTGCCACTTGCTTCTCCTTTTTCACTTTCTTTAGATTTCTCATTCCGCATGGAGACGTTAGCGCAGCAAGACGTTGATCGAGTACGTCTTGCTTTTGTCATTTTTACATCAAACTTCGTAATGCACACAGCGCTCAAGTTCAGCTGCTGCTTTCCTTCGCCATGTTTTTATTAACTACCAAACACTTATATTACAATCACTTAATGTTAAGAAAAATAAATTACCCAAGCTTCCAGGTTAATATTATCCACCTGTGCACTAGCATGTAGATACTGCCACAAAAATCAGTGCCGCACTATATATTCAAGAAGGAATAGAGTACAGTGTATACTCTCCACCAGCACCCAGCACTACTCCAGATTTTCATTCATGCGCGGGGCACGTGTTAAGTTCAGTGATCACCTTACTCTACGTATCGTCTCTGTGTATTTACCGAGAGGCCCTAACGACGTGAATACGGAATGGTTACATAATATTCAGGATAATGAAAAATGTTGATTGGAGGAGATTTTTTTGTGTGTATCAGTTACTTGTAACCGCTTTGTAGAAAATGTTGTTGATTCCTTCTTGAGCTTTTTAAATGATGGCAGTGACATTGTCACTCACAGGGAATCTGCTATAGATCTATCTTTCATATCTCCTACGTTGAATCCAGAATGTAAACGGACGACATATAAAGCTACATTGGGAAGTGATCACTTACCGATCATCATGACTTTTAATGAAACTCAAAGACCTTCAGAATTTCAAAAAGACAAAGTTCCAAGGTATAACTATAAAGATGCTTTTTTTTTTGCTTTTTTTTTATTATCATGTGTGGAAATGTTTCTTTTTAGACAAAACTCATGTCTAGATAAAGAAGTTTTTGTTGTTGTTTATCAGTAGAAAATCAATTTGTTAAGGTTTTACCACAGGTACAGACACACAGGCATATTGGCATCTTGAACGCGATGCAATGAAAATTACTGAAACGTTTACCAAGATGTACGACTTCATCTTCATGTTGGTGATGGCCAGATGTCCAGTAGTATATCCTATCCTGGTTTTATTGCAGCTTTGTTTCTTTTCTTTTTCTTTTTCAAAAGGCCCTTTTCGTAAAAATCACAAACTATATGCCTAAACTATGTGTCAGCTTTGAACAAAAAAAGTTCTCTGTTGGAAATAAAAACAATTCAATGAAAAATTCTTGAAATATTGAACAAAAGGATCTTAGATTAAGGTAGCACAGGATGGAGGTAATGTGTGTGTGTGGGGGGGGTGGGGGGGTTGGGGGGGGGGGATGGAGAGGGTGGGGGGGTTGTTCATTTGAGACCTACCTTTAAATATTAAACATATTGTTTGAACATACCACAGCAGTCGTAGCGGGCAGTAAGTGCAAAGGAATTGATTCTGTGCAACTCAAGCAGGTTCACTTTCCACCACGAAGCCTGGGAAGAACCGGCGTTGTGCATAATTGAACATTGCCTGCCACCTTGATAATTGACCTTCCCATCATTAACGTATTTGGGGCTGCCAACACCCGCCGATTCCTGGATGACCGGTTTGAGTATGGCCACGTTGTAAATTACTGGAAAAAAGAAGAAAAAAAAGGCTTTCAGTTGTTTTTGTTCATTCCTCACAAAAACGGCACATATATACGTCATACATATGTCATATTCATGGAATGCGCAATTTTTCCAGGGAAGGGGCGGGGGGGGCCGGGGGTGGAATAAAAAAAAAAGAAGTGAGAACAGAAAGTTACACATACACACATACGTGGTCATATTTCAGACTGGGTTATTAATAGGCCTCAGGACATCATCAAGTCTACTTCAGTGACACAGAAGCTTAATTCTGATCATTTCAGAATTGTACGTGACCTTTGTACAGATGCTCCTTCATCAACACCTGTGTACAAAGAGGTCCGTAATTTTCGACCTATGAACAGAGAGGCCTTTAGGCAGGACATGTGTGCCAGTGCATCTCCTGTTTGCTCTACGGTAGACCAGCTGGACAGTACTTTCTGCGAAGTCCTTGATAGGCATGCCCCTATCACCCGCTGCAAGGTAAAGGCTGGTAGGTCAGCTCCTTGGTATGGCAATGTTAAAAATGAAATAAAAGTTGCAAAGGTTAAAAGATGCATCGCTGAGAAGAAATGGGTATCAAGTAACTGTTTTCAAAGAGATTTTAACCAGTGCAAAGAAACATGTCACTCGCACTGTCCAACATGCGACAGCAGCTTACTATAATGATCAAATCAGTGGTTGTACGTCGGCTAGAAAATTGTTTTACATTAAAATAATTTTGTGAAAAGCTGACTGGCAATATCAAATAATCTCCTCTTGTCCTTTCTTTAGCTGCCTCAAGTGTTTTCTGACTATTTTACAAAGAAAGTCACAGACATCAGACAAGAATTTGATCAAGTGACAACTGCTCCATTATCTGTGATCAGTTCGAATCATTCAGTTTCTTCTGTTTTTAACTGCTTCTATTCTGTCACAGATCATTTTATCAAAACCGATTACCTACCAACTAGATCCCATCCCTACCTCTTTGTTAGTTGAAAACATTGACACTCTCTTGACTACTTTGACACATATAGTAAATGAAGCTCTAGCAGCTTTACAAACACGAGTCCTTTGCACAAAGGGCTGCCTACTTGGGCACATCCTACTGGCAGCTGTCTTTGGGCGCTCATCATTTGTTTCCTGTGTCATTCTGAAAGGTTTCGGTCATGCACACTCACACAGACATGTAACATTTTATGTGTATGTGTATATATGCCCCGGTGTATAGGTAGCCATATTCTGTTTTCGGGGGTATGCATCCATGGTGTGTTCCTATTTCCACACACACACACACACACACACACACTTCATACGGACATTGTGGCAGTCAACTCATATCCTGGTCCACTGTGTCTACCGCTTTGCAAAGGAAGGCGGAGCCCGATTCTCTTCTTCCGCCGTTTGAACTTTCCCCAACCGAAGTTCGATACCCTTTCCCACCTGGCTGGAGTGATTAAAGTCGGAGCTCCTAACATAACACCAGAACAGTACAAGGCCTCAAACCGTAAATGAACACTGGATGAGAAGTCCAACGTCTGATAAAATCTGCCACGGTGCCTCTCTTTACACAGCAAGTGTTTCTGCATGCTCGCGCGCGCATTTGTGTGTGTGTGTGTGTGTGTGTGTGTGTGTGTGTGTGTGTGTGTGTGTGTAGATAAACTTCGACAATACACTTTGCAAGTATGGTGCAGTGAAACAAGAACTGTAACTCATCCTGTCACAATGTAAAACACACACACACACACACACACACACACACACAAGGCCTTAAATGCTGAACCAGTGTCAGAAATGTAATTTAGCATGGACAATTTACCAGCCGCCTGTGACGACTTTGCCGTCAGCATCAGCACGAAGACGACGAAAGTAATGCCAAGGTATTGAGGGACCAGACTACATACAAAGCTAAAGCCTATCAAGCAGCAGGGACAGCGAAACGTGCATGGTCGACACGCGACACAATCGAGCAGCTAAATCACATCCCCATGACCTGTCTCCGTAAGATGTTGAGGATCTTCTCCGTTCGTGGGCTGCAACTCCTACTTCCACTCTAATGTACACGAGTGGACTTTCACGTGTATGACCGTTTTTACCCCGCCATGTAGGCAGTTATACTCCGTTTTTGCGCATGTGCATGCTGAGTATTATTCTTCTTTCCATAACCCACCGAACGCCGACACAGATTACAGGGTCTTTAACGTGCGTTTTTGATCTTCTGTCTGCGGGTAGACACACGAAGGGGGTTCAGGCACGAGCAGGTTTGCACATATGTTGACCTGGGAGATCGGAAAAAAATCACCACCCTTTACCCACCAGGCGCCGTTACCGAGATTCGAACCTGGGGCCCTCAGATTGAAAGACCAACGCTTTAACCGCTCGGCTATTGCGCCCGTCGTTGAGAGGATCCAAAGTCATGACGAAACACCATGGTAGGGAAGTTCAACGTATCCCCAATCAACTCCTCAATGGTGGACTGTCACAGGGGAAGCCGGTTGATGGGAGGACAGAAAAGCGTTTCGAGGGCACTTCCAAGGTCTCCCTAACTACTACTGACACTGACACCAACACCAGGGAAACCTCTACACAGGGCTGTTCAAAAGGGCACGGCAGTCATCCACAAAGGTCAGACCTCATAACCTCAAAGGGAACTCCACAGGACCAGAGCAGCCAGCACACCAATTGGTGTGCCCTGACTTTCCCTGCCTGGATCTGAAGAATAGGAAGCCATGGAGCAGGGCATGAAATCACAACCAGACACATTTTGATTGTCGTCATTTTGTGACCTTCACCACTGATCTCTGACTTTCCACAGAAACTGCGATCAAACCATACTAAGTCGATTCATCCCAGTATCATTGTCGGGAAGACTTCATACAAAACCAACTGGAGCAGAGACCTAAACATCCCCTCATCCACCCGTATCTACCACTATCCTCTGCTCCAATCTTGATTTTCTAGCTATAGTTTCATGTCGTCTCCATAGTAAGTGCTGCGATATGGTTGATAAAGTTTGAACGAAAGACATTAGCATCTATTTTTTGTTCTGTTTTACTGTGTTATGACATTGACCTTTTATTCTATACTTCAAATCGCAGTTGTGTGGTGGGTGGCAGGACTTTTTTTTCATAATGAATATTTACTATCCTCCCAGTTCGTTTGAATTGTTTTGTTTGTTTGTTGTTGCTTTGTTATTTGGTAGTAGATTTGCGGGGTAAGGGGGGGGGGGTATCTAACACACACACACACTCTAAAATACACACACATACGCACACTGGCATGATCTCACATAAGTAGTAGTATAACGTTAGTGTGTTCACGCACGTGAGTAACTAACGACACATACCACAACTATAATATGTTTTGGGTTATATCTCACCTTGTTTACACCCGTAGTAATTATCACAGGGACGCATGCAATCTTCTGGGCATTTCTGACATTTCTTCTGTGCGGCTCCATAATACCCTTTCTTGCAAACTGAAATGAAAACAAAAAGGTTTCGATGTTGGACATATTGTATTGCGAATTGCAAAACAAAGTCTGTCAACAATTTGATATGAGAAAACAAAAACGAATTAGGGAATAAATAGCTACCAAAAAACAAAAATAAAATATGGAATAAATAACTACCAAACTTTTCACTTTTGTGGGGCGGGTTCGTTGATGTGTTTATTTGGTGGAGGGGGCGGGTGGTATTTTGAATTATTTTTCTATATTTTGTTAATGGTAAATGAAAGGGGTGATGAAGTTAACCGCGATGCTGCCTTCTGGGTCAATCTGAATTAAGGATTAATTGACAAAACTATACTCTGTACTTCCTTTCATGATATGCCATGATAAAATGCTACAATGTTGTGGAAAAGACATCATAAAAAATAATGTTTGTTCCTTTTTTGTACCTTTTTTTCTTGGAAAGCTAAATTTGACTTCAACAAAGTATTTCAAATATGATTCTTTTTAATTTGAATCAAATAATTTGCTTCAAGCCCATCTGAGTGCCAATGGACATTTCAGGAATGGATACCTGTCAGTTCTTAAAACCAATCGAAGAGAACACTAACTCAAAACAAGTCCATTAAAACAGCGTTAGAATACACATTCACTCACGTCTCAAAAATGAAATCAAGTCTAAAATTTTGTTTAAATAGCGTAAAAAGATCAGCTCACCGAAGTACGTTTCAGTGCAAGTAAAGACAATGATTTCCTTCAGGAACTGAAAATAAGTTTTTGTGGGGACATCGCAAATAAGAACTTAATGGAACTAGCCGCAAACACAACAATATTTGAGCGCTATGATATCGTGCAGATTCCAGCAGTCTATCAGATGTTTGACACTTTTTGACAATCTGGATCCTGCAGAGGATGGTGGCCTCTTTCTTGTTTCCAACAACGGAAGAAAAGTTCGTGATCAGGACAAATGTGGAACAACTTGTTGTCAGCTTGCGAGTTTCAGTCTTCTTGCCAGAGGTGTTTCACATGGGAGTGAACTCTGGGTTTAATGGACATTATGAATTTTTCATGCCCAAATGCTCAAAATTAGCAAATAAGTGAATCACTAGTCGTACCAGGACTCGACAAAAAAAAAAAAAAAAAAAAAAAAGAAAGAAAAAAAAAGGCTATTGATCCCAATATTCATTTCATTTTGTTAATACGTCGAGTAGGCGAAATGAAAACAAAGTAGAGGACTTCAAGGATATGTTCCTGCACGAACAGTTCTCCTCTTTCTTGACCCCGGAACTCATAACAGAAATCCTCTTGTGTGCTGAGTTCAACGCTGAACTAATGCACGTGAATCTCTTGTGCTGAATGTGTAGAATGTCTAACTCCTTTTTTTCGTTCTGAACTCTGGAGATGAGTTCGTAGGTTATGTCGTTGGGAAGGTAAGACTTCGCTCTGCCTTATGAGCCGAGCATCGATAGGACACGGGTCACCATGCCAGCCAGCTGTCAGGTGCATTCTTTGACAAGAGCTGTGTTATTCAATTCTCTTGTGACCCCCTTTCTTCCTCTATGTTGGTCTCTGTGTTCTCTGTTCTTTACCCTGGGCCAGTGGTGTGCCGGTTTCCTGGTGGCAGATTTTTCCTGTGTTTTTTCTCCGTCTGCTTTCACCTCTAACGGAACTCCTGGAATCGACTCTGCAGCGGTCCTCGTTTCCCTTCTGTACCTTCCATCCCGAATTCCCTCACGCCCACTCCCTCTCCCGACCTCCATATTTCTAACGTCCTCACCCATTGTCCAACATCGCACACTACTCTCTTTGATTCTGCAAGGGGTCTTTTTGGCCTGTTTCTATAAACGAATATGTATGATACAGTATGTAAGGATGTACGCATGTTACCATGTAAAATCTGAATATCATTTTAATGATGAATAATTTTCAACTCAGCTCTAACAGTTACAGTGACAAATACAGTTTATGTTAGGCTAGGTTGGGGTTTTGTTAGACACCACCAAGGGAAAATACAGCATCCCTCAAAGTAAAAGCAGCTAAAGAGAGAACTCAAACTGAAGAAGACGACAAAAATATTTTAATTTATTCATTATGTATTACGAAGTATAAAATCACCAACTTGTGTAAACAATAAATTTGCCAAATAACCAGTCCTATTACACAAGTCAAAACGGCAAAATCAGATAGTGGTCATTCAATTAAAAAAAATAAAAATAAAAAGATTTTTTTTTAAATAATAAAAAATAAAAGGAAAAAAAGGATGATTTTGAGGATGTCAAAAAACAACAACAAAAAGCACATTTTGTAACGGTGTAAGGGAAGCAATAATTATGTTAGTTCCCATGAACAGAACCTTGGATACATTTCCGTCCCTTGAACATTTTCGTTCCTTTTGATCTGTGGAGTCAAAAGCGTCAAGAATCTTATGGTGGGCATTCAATGAAAGAAAGAAAGAAGAGGAAGTTTTTCTTTTGCCAGTGTCAAAATAAAACATTGTTTAATAGTCACAAATCAGTTATATTACTGAGTAAATAATATAGGGGGTGGGGGATTGGGTTATCAGACGAACATGGACTTACAACGGATTACCAATGCCAGTTGTGAACGTGCATAAACACACAAAAAAATATGTTTTGACAAAACTTAAGTTTTACTTTTGCATGTAAAGATTTATCAAGACACCCCCAAAAGCGGAGTATAGCTGCCTACACGTCGGGGTTAAAACGGCCATACACGTAAAAGCCCACTCGTGTATATAGAACAGAATAGAATAGAATGTCTTAATTACCAAGTGTATCGGGGTCACAAGGAATACTGGAGGGGGGGGGGTGGACATTACATAACAAGATACGAACATAAATCGAAAATCATACACAAACACAGATACAGTACAAATAAGATACATACAAGTGCATACCAGTATAAAAACTTGTGCATATTCACGCACGCACGCACTGCACACACACACGTTTGAACAGAAGCTGCTTATTACAAGTGGATAGGGCTGATGACTAGATATTCAGGTAGATGGTTGTTGGTTGCACAATTCTATTTATCACATTGGATTTGTTCGAGAGACATGGCATTGACTGCTTTGGGGGAAAAGCTATTGGCGAAGAGATTGGTTTTTGTCCTAATACTTCTGTACCGTCGACCTGAGGGGAGCATCTCGAAAATCCCAAAAGCTGGATGTGATTCGTTCTGGCTGATTGATTTTGCTTTTTTGAGTAGCCGCTTATAATATTATGTCTTCTAGAGAAGGTAGATCAGCCACGGTAATCTTAGTGGCAGTTTTTACGATTCTGTTAAGGGCTGCAACTTCTGCCTTGGAAATATTTCCGTACCAAACAGTAATAGCAAAGGTTAGCACACTTTCAATGACTACTCGGTAGAAATCAACCATGATTTCTTTTTCAATTCCGAACTTTTTGAGGCGCCGAAGAAAGTACAGGCGCTTTTGTGCTTTCTTAACAATTTTTTCAGTATTTTTCTCCCACATACGAGTGAACGTGGGAGTTGCAGCCCACGAAGAAGAAGACTTAGCAAGCAGTGCGAAAAATGCGCTTCTTTGTACCATGCAAAAATCATCCGGTAGTTGAGAAAATCAATCTTTTGAATTGTTTATAAAATTATTTTACTGTCAGATTCAACCTTTTGCACGATACAGAGCTGAAATATGGGATCTTAATGAATAAGTAATGAACTGCAAAAAGGTTCATTTATTTCCAATGAATAATTTTTTTTTTTTTTTTTTTTTTTTTTTTTTTTTTTTGAGTGACCATGAAAACGCTGAATGATTTATGTTGAAAGCAATCATTATGTTATATATTTGAACTTTATTACCAGATGTACTTTTGATTGTTAAAAAATACCATGGAAAGCTAACGTGTTACATGAGTTGGATGGCAGATGCAGTACAAACAGGGTGTCAAAGGTAGGAATTAAACTGGATCGATAAGGCTTTCAAATTATTTGCCTCTGAATATAGACAGAGATTTAAAACGCACTTTGGCAAGGTTAAGATTTAGATTTTCTGAATTTTCCATGCATTGTTATGGTTACAGGCAACACAATGATAAGTTTATTTGCCCTTCATGTAGAAGTGCGAAAGCAAATGAGCTCCACTTTGTTGTCCTGTGTTAAGCAATCCTAGAAATCAGCTGATACCTTTAAGACATCATAGGCAGTACTCCCTGTTCTGACTCTCAGAGAGAGAGATAGGGGTGTAGGAGGCGGAGTGGGAGGGGGGAGGGAGGGAGAGGAATGAGGAGGGAAGGTGAGAGAAGCGGGGCTGAGACAAAGACCAACACAGACACACAGACAGGACCTGGGAATGCTATATGGACAACCTGACAACTTACTAAATATGTTGACGTTACAAAGCCCCAAACGGTACAAGGACTTTTCCTCGTCCTGTTTATTGATTCCTCCAATCGTTTTTTTCTCGAAGCGAAGGTAGCGTCCCGTTTCCGGTTCAATACACTCCATGTGAATGTCTAAAGGTAAATGATACATTAGGAACATCGATCAGATGATTATAAATGAATGAATGAAACATAATGACATAGCCATTATGATTTAGGCAAGAAGTTGTAAAATGAAAACATTAAGAGGTAAAGCGTTTACGACTCCCTTCTGATACGCACTTTATCCAATAAAGGAATCATGAGGGGGAAAGGGGAGGGGAAAAACCGTTAAAAATGTCCTGTATCAAAATGTAAAGATACTGAACAATCATGATCACCTCAAAAGCAAGAAGACTTAAACATTAAAACTCATCTGACTTCTAAGAAACCAAATTTTATATTTTAACTCTTTTTTTTTTTTGCACGATAAATAGATTATTGTATTCAGGAAGTTAACACCTTTTAAATCATGTTATTTTCATGTATCTCGATTAATTAAGATTGTCTTTTTAAGTTCGCGGCAAATGAGACGTTGCCATGGACTCCACCTCTAGCACACTGTTACAGATCTGTGACTGGTGTGCGCTACCGAAACTGAAGGTTGCTTCTTTTCTAAATCTAGTGAATTTCCACATTCAGTTAACACGTTGATAGTGTAGCTGGTGTCATTGTAGGTGTTCTCTGCAGAATTTCTATTTCTTCACTTTTTAACTGCAAAAAAGAAAAGCGACGTCACGCCATCTTCAAATCCAAACATACGTTCAGGCAACTCGGAAGAGCCAAATTAAAATTTTCTGGATCCAGAACCGAAACGAAATAAACCGCTCATGATCTGGAAATACGGTTTAATCCGGGATACTTAAACCTATCATTGGCATGACTTTTTTTCCATTTCCAAATTCTGTATTGGCAGGCACAGTATTTCCAAAGGAAATGAATTTGTAAAGGTTTGCCACACACACACACACACACACACACACACACACACAACCGAACACTGAGTTATTACATAGACTCACTGTACTGTGACTGCCCAGCAGGAAAGAAGAGGAGTTACCAAGACAGGTGGAACACATGGACAAGACCTTCACAGCCTGCGACATGGAAATCAGTGCAGTGAAGACCAAGCTGATGACAAACACCAACGGCACCAGCACTGATATCAGAGTCAATGACGAGAAACTGAAATCAGTCCACAGCTTAAGTATCTGGAAGCGGTAGTAAAAGACAAAGGATCAATGCCTGAAATACTGTCAAGCACTGCACAAACAACAGCACAGACAAATCTGAAGACCGTCTGGGTAACAAGAACATTGCCCACAGCTCAAAGATCAGACTCGTATGCTCCTTGGTCATCTCAATATTCCTGTATGCCTATGAGTCATGTACTTTTACAACTGACATGGAGGAGATGACACAAGCCACAGAGACGATATGATTCCGAAAACTCCTCGACGTCTCCTATTCAGATCACATCACTAACGAAAAAGTGAGAAAAAGGCAAACCATCGAATCCTATAAAGATCTCCCAGTCCTACAGTTCAACAGAAGGAGATTCCATAGCCAGGTGTTCCGGGCATTCTTCCCACAGCTAGTTGGCTCCGTGTTGGAACAAAAACAAAATATGGCTGTGGAGACTTCTAAAAGACAATGGTAAGCCAAATTATCTCAATCAGCCAGAGTTCTGAAAGAGAGACTGGAGGAGCTGGGAAAGGGAGCGCATTGAGGGATTAGCATTAAGTCCTGAGCTGAAGGTTTCAACCCCACCCCCCCCCCCCCCCCCACACACACACACACACACTCTCTAAGCTGGATGGTATAGGGTGTAGAATGACCAGACCCCACCTTTTCAGCAATCCTTCAAATACTTTCCTGTCGGGAAAGCTCCGGGCACCGACGACTCCTGACTATGGGGATGGGGAAAAAGGTGGCACCCCTCACCATGCAGACAGGCTTATTTAGCCCCTCCTTTACCATCTGCAGGAACTTAAGGTGCCTGGTGGTCCGGGAGCTGGAGTCTGACAGCCTCAGAGAGGAGAGCGCAGATGAAGAGCTATTCACACAGGTTGCTTGGCTGGGGAGTGCAGGTTCCAAATGAGCAGTGTCAGAACATTGACTGAATGGACAGTTTTCCGCTTCATAAATACGTGCTCCTGTTCGTGTGATGCCTGAATTCGTATGCGAGTGCCATCAGTGCAACCGATGACATTTCCCAGCTCCTGCATGGCTTAAAACTTGCTCTTGGTCACTCCGGCTTGGTGCTGTGTTGGCATGACGACCACTGGTTTAGCTGAGTCAGGATGGTTTCTCTGGCCTGGCGCTGTGTTGGTATGATGACCACTGGTTTAGCTGAGTCAGGATGGTTTCTCTGGCCTGGCGCCGTGTTGGCATGACGACCACTGGTTTAGCTGAGTCAGGACGGTTTCTCTGGCCTGGCGCCGTGTTGGTATGACGACCACTGGTTTAGCTGAGTCAGGACGGTTTCTCTGGCCTGGCGCCGTGTTGGTATGACGACCACTGGTTTAGCTGAGTCAGGACGGTTTCTCTGGCCTGGCGCCGTGTTGGTATGACGACCACTGGTTTAGCTGAGTCAGGACGGTTTCTCTGGCCTGGCGCCGTGTTGGCATGACGACTATCGTACGGCATGCTGTAGGTTGGCTAACACCAACCAAGTCAGTAACAACATCTTGAAATGTGCCAGTAGCAAAATAATGCAATAAAGATAATAATAGTGACAATAGTGATAATAATAAAAATAAAAATAATAATAATAATAATGATAATAAAATGCAGGTTTATATTCCGCATTATCTCCATCTCAGATGGGGCTCACCACGCTTTAAAATGAAATAAACAAATTTAAGACTATGTGACGTAAAACGTACGAAGTCAACACACTCTCACATGACATTGGCTGATATATACATATTTACTACTATGTGACATAAAAATGATGTAAATCAACACAGGCACCATCACAGTCTCAAATCACACAGGCACAAATCGCAGCAAAACAAAGCACATCACATTCACCACAGTCAAAAATAAATACCAAGGAACCAAACATCACAACAAACAAAAAACACCAAAATCATCACAAATGCATACAAATCAACACAAAGAGCACACCCAGCAATACGATCACAGCAAGCATATGCGTATGGAAATGTTGCAGTGAGAAAAGTACAGTTTGAAAAGATATGTTTTCAGTACTCTGTTGAACGCGGTTGTTGGGGTGTAACGGAAGTCTGAATGTAGTGAATTCCACTGTCAACGTGCAGCAAAAGAAAAGGAACGTTCACCTTAAGTTTGTCAACACAGCAATATCAACATCACTAGCAGCACTGGTGGCAAACTGTCTTTTCGGTCTTGCACATACTCTAGTTCTCCGCTAACAGATTCAGTCAGATCAAGAATGGCTTGTCAAGAAAAACGTCTTTTTGTTGTTGTTGTTGTTGTTGTTGTTGTTGTTGTTGTTTGTTTTTGTTTTTTTATAATAACTGAGCATCATTAACTCTAATATGTGCATTTATGAACCAAACTGGATGTATAATACATCATTTTCATCAGAATAAAGCAAACTTTCAAAATGTAATATTTTCTTAAATGCGTGTGGAACATAGTCATTTCGATGTCCTTTGTCATCCGTTGATAAAAATAGAAAATTTGTGCATTTTCAGTATTTTTCACATTCTTACTGAAAAACAAATCCAAGATATTGGGTTCAAGTTCACAATTTTAAATTCTATTGAGAAAACAATCATTTTACTTTCATTTCAAACAAAATTCACAGTATTGTGTAAAAAATCAGATGTTCAGTGTTATGAATGAAAACACAACTATACTTCCTGACTCATTACTACAAATCACATGAGTCATGTACAACAGACAACATACTTCTTGTTCAGCAGAACAAAAGAAGGCAGCTCCTGCTCTCTACAAAGCACATGTGGTTTCCACAGGTAACACACATCTTTTCTTTCTTTCTTTCTTTCTGTCTTTAACTCTGCATAACTTTTTTTTAAAAGGAGAATGCAATGTTTAGTGAACACAATTCTATCAGATGCTTCTGGAACTTCTTCATATTCACCCAAACTTGCAAGCTGTCTAATCACTTCTTCAGTAATGTCCGTCTGACCAAATCTGTCCTGTCCCTGTAATTCTGGAATGTGTGGGTGAACTTTTCCTGAAGTCTTGAAATAAAATAAAAGCATTTACTCGTGCAATGTCAATGAAACAGGAAAAGAAAAGTTTTTCACCATTTGTTTGTTTGTGTAATGCATTTTATTTGTTAAATTAACTGATAACTTTTGACCACCCCACCCATAATTTCGTTGTCTTTGACTATTTGTGGCCGTCTGACATTTATTTTTTCTAAATTTCCCCACAACTTTTGATCTCTGATGAACAAAGCTGGATCTATTCGCTTTATGAGTTGCTGACAGAAATGAAACAGTTTTGTTGTCTTCCTACTGCACATAAAGTATGTCTACTGGCTGCAAATATTGGTTGATGTCAGCCCTTGTTTTGACATCCTCCAGGTACACTCCAGGTTCAAAAGGGGGATGGGGTTCTGTGATCCTGGATCTTCCGTGTTGTAACCTGCATTCCTGAAACAAAAGCGAAAATACTTTTTTTTCCCCAACTGATTGAAGCGTGCACCAAAAACAACACACACACACACACACACACACACACACACACACACACACACACACACACTCGCCATTGGCATTACCATGTCACACACACACACACACACACACACACACACACACACACTCGCCAGTGGCATAAGCATCACACACACACACACATCCGCCATTGGCATTATCATGTCACACACACACACACACACACACTCGCCACTGGCATTACCATGTCACACACACAAACACACACACTCGCCACTGGCATTACCATGTCACACACACAAACACACACACACACACACACACACACACACACACTCGCCAGTGGCATTAGCATCACACACACACACACACACACACACACACACACACTCGCCACTGGCATTACCATGTCGCGCGCGCACACACACACACACATTCGCCATTGGCATTACCTGTTGCACACACACACACACGCGCGCGCGCGCACACACACACACACACATACACGCACAACCTTGCATGCAAGGGAAACACACTCACAGACACACACACACATACATGCATGCACGCACACGCACACACAGACTGTCATGTGAAAAATGCATAAATGGTGGACACACACGATTATAACCAGCGCAGTATCAATACAGTTCATACAATTGCTTAGTTTGTCTTGAATTCTCATAGCGAAGCACTTACTCATCTGCAAGCAGAAACTGGGTCAGTCTGCTAGATCCAGCATGTTATGTGTCGAAGCAGAATTATATGTTTATATGTTATTGTCTGTCAATGATCAATAAGACACACACAAAAATAAGCCGACAAATGATTTCCAGTGGCCAGTTTTCATCATTTGTGTATCACAACGGTAATGGTTTTTTTTAATTTAACTGAGATCGAATGATGAAAACAAACACTTACGCATAGCGTCGTCTGCTATGGTCTGGAAGAGAGATAGGGTCTTCGTATGTATAAGTGTCAGACACGGCATCCTGTAGCTCCCAGGTCTTTTCATCGGAGCTATCGAAGGCTTGGTTTTCCGAGAAAGAATCGTTTGAAATCATACTGCAGGAACAACTGGCGAGCACTTGCTGGGTCAAATGTCAAAATCCAAGATAGCGTCGGAAGCGAAAGCATGTGGCAAACTTCTCTTTTCACGTAGATTCAGGGCAGTATTTCGTAAAGATAATTCTTTTTTCATGATAAATGCGTCTGTTTAGGTTCATTTTCGTGAACGAATCCTCGCGCCGGGACTATACGGCGCAGGGGCACGTCCCCCAGATGGCGGATGGGGGAGCCCTCCCTGTGGGGGGGTGAACCAAATGATACGGAATAAGATGCCGTGGACCCGCGTACTCTAGGACAACTCCGATTTCAAACCCGGGCAAATGGAGTCCGACCGCCTCAGCAGGCAGTCCATCCAAGAGAATGAAAACTCGCAAAACGTCGAGTAGTCCGCCATGAATCCCAGCTTTCAATGGATTGTCTTGCACAACACGTTTAGTCCGGGCCTTTCTATTTTCGCCTTTTCTGTCAATAGGACCCTAGGTGGTTGGTTACACACTCACCTTGTTTTCGCATGTGATTAAAGATTTGAATGAATATTTGTTTTTCACATTCTTCACACCCTTTCGTTTAAATAACAAATTGCTATGAGAGTATGTAAACAGTTGCCCATACAAGTGGTTTGGTTTTGCGTGTGTGTATGTGTGTGTGTGTGGGGGGGGGGGAGGGGTTTGCTGCTGTTGATCTTTTTGCTGGTGCTGTCGTTGTATGACTGTTGTCTTTTTTAGATAAGATATGGGTTCAGAGGATTAACCAAACATAGACTTTTCCCCCTGAAACTTGAGTTTTAGTTTATGTATACAACATGCTTCCACATTTAGGGCATACATACGGGTGTTGTCATATGGGCACTTAAAGGTGTCATACATAGGTGTCCAGGTGCAGCGCCTTCCGTCCACAGAAATGTAAAGGTTGCCCAGGTGGATGCATTCTTCCAGCAGATTTCCTAAACAATGCACAGGATGAGAGATTATTTAGATTATGAATAAAATAGAAGGAGTTTACAAACAAGAAAGTTACACCAACAGCATCCCACCCCCACAGTTATATAGTAATCCAACAAAAACAGGTTTTCACATAAACTGTGAGTCAAAAACAGACATAGCACGATGGATGATTATTTTTTTCCCCGATGTTCCCCCGACAATATGTGGGGGTGTACAACTCTGAAATATGGGGATTCATCAGCAACAACATCAACAACGACACTGTATATGGATGGCAAAATCAAGAAATAATCTTCATGCTTCAAACACAATCACATTTCAAATGACGCTGGATTATCACAAGTGATCTGGGGTGTCATCCCAAAATGGCCTGCTATTCTAAAGGAAAAAGAAACCCCCAAAACGAAAAACTTACGAGTTGTCCTCAAATCAACTTGAAATCTACGAAAAGTGATGACGTGTCCAATGTCGATTTGAATCCAAGGCAGAGTGTCATGCACTTTTGAAACGAAACATCCAACTGCTTCCCTTTGACCAGCAAGTATGTACGTATTGCTTTCAAACCCATCAGTGATCTTGCATGCCTCGTCACTGTTACTGCTTACGTCCACCTTTTTGGAGAAAATCGCATTCTCTGAAAAAAAAAAAAAAAAAGATATTGCGTAACTAATGATAAATTCCCATCCCCCGCCCCCAAATTTATATATATATATATATATATATATATATATATATATATATATATGTGTGTGTGTGTGTGTGTGTGTGTGTGTGTGTGTGTGTGTGTGTGTGTGCAAACATACGAGACAGACATCAGTTCGGTGTGTACACAGCCGTGGTGTTGCCTACCCTCCTTTACAGCTCTGTTTTGGGTCACCTACGCGCAGTCACATCCACCACGTGGAAAAAATGCACCTATGTTGCTTCCGGTAACGCGTCCGCCTAGGAAGCGAGAGAATCTGAGCGCGCTGGTTCAAATAACACCGGCAGTCGCCAGTATTTTCTCCCCCTCCACTAGACCTTGAGTGGCAGTCTGGACATTAGTTATTCGGATGAGACAATAAACCGAGGTCCCGTGTGGAGTACATTTAGCGCACGTAAAAGAACCCACGGCTACAAAAGGGTTGAACCTGGCAAAATTCTGTAGAAAATCCATTTCGATAGGAAAACAAATAAGAAAAACAGTGGAGGCAGGGGATCAAATACCAAACAACAGACAAAGCCCTATGTAAAGGAATGATGGGGAGAATAAAAAAGATTGAAAAAAATCAGTAAAAAGTGCTCTGTATTAAATATGTATATGAAATAAGCGTGGGGAAAAATGCATGCGAGCGGGATTGAACCGTGCATGTTCAGTTCCGAAGGAAGCAGACAAATCCCCACTGCGGCGGCGCGTCTGACGTCATTTGATTGAATTTAATATTTAACAACCTGTTATTGGTATGACTGTGAAGATTACTTTCCATACTTTGTTTAAGCCAAACTTGGTATTGGCAGACAAAGTATTTCCAGAGAAAATGGCAATGCTAAAGTTTACCACATACACACACACAGACAACCTAACACCGGGTTAAAACATAGACTAACTTTGTTTACACAAGTGAGTCAAAAATGGGAGGCTCTGTCAGTGTAGCGACACGCTCTCCCTGGGGAGAGCAGCCCAAATTTCACACTGAGAAATCTGTTGTGACAAAAAGAGTAAAATGAAAATTCAAATACAAATATATCACTTATTTTGAGATCTCAAGGAAAGTCACCAGCACTGTGGACATACTGCCGAAGACAATGGGCTGCACTTGGCAGATTAGCCAACCATTGTCTAGCCCAACATCGTTCTGTACAGTTTTCAGTTTCGGCTTCCGTTTCTCGAGGAGGCATCACTGTGTTCGGACAAACCCATATTCGCTACACCACATCTGCTAGAAAGATGCCTGACCAGCAGTATAACCCAACGTGTTTACATCAACCCCCGCCAATGAACTGTCGGAGCCGCCTACCGAAGTGTTTGGCAAGCCGCTGTTGGCCACAAAACAAACGAAAAAACAAACAAAAACGCACACAATCTCCCCCCCCCACCCACACACACACACACCTCCCCCCCCCCCACACACACACAGAGACCCCCCACCCCCCCACCCCCACAAAAACAAAAAACAACAAACAAAAAAGAACAAAAAAAAACGGGGTCTTCATGATGCCAATATGTTATTTGAACAAAACTGCCTGTGATGGTGCTCGGTAAAAATGCTAAAAACAGACAAAAAAATTTTTAATAAAAAAATAAAAAAAGGCTACACGCTTCTTCATTTTAAGTAAATGTTTAACATAACATTTTAAACAGTGCAATGTGCAGCATATCCCCCCTCCTTTGTGTGTGTGTGTGTGTGTGTGTGTGTGTGTGTGTGTGTGTGTGTGTGTGAGTGTTCTGTTGTTGCTGTTTTGGAAACCACCATGAAACGAATTTTCATCAAAATTTTAAAAGGTAAAACTAAAAGAGACAAAACAGAATTAGTTTTTAAATTTGAATTTGTCAAGACTTTCTAGTAACAACAAAAATTCTGAAGGAAATGGGTATTACAGTCAGTGACGGGCCATTTTTGTATCAAATTTATAAACTAAAAAAAGGACAGATTTTACAGGTTCAACGATCTATGGGTTTGTAGTTTCTCTTTGTTGTTTGGGGGAACAATGTAACTGTTTAGAGAGAGAGAGTGAGACAGAGAGAGAGAAAGAGAGACAGAGAGTTTAACCCATAACAATAAGGAGAAAGGTCAAACTGAACAACAACTATGCTGGGGTTCGATTATAACAATGTCACAATGGAAGTGCAACGCTCTTTGCTGTCAAAAAGCTTGCCAGCTCAGTTTCTGAAGCAGAATCGACACTCATTTTCCTTCACAAAAACGTTTACTTTCTTTCTGTATCGCCCATAGCTTTTGTGCTAGAATTCTGTGTGTGTGTGTGATTTATTCACCCCGACACCTCAAAATTCCCTGGCAAGGGGAGGGAACTTTTTTTAACAAAATTCTCTGGCATGAACTGGCTTAAAACATGCCTTTGTCACACCCCTACTCAAGAAGCCTGATCTTGACAAAGAAATCCTAAAACAACTACATACATATTTCCAAATTACCCTTTCTGTCAAAATTATTTGAAAGAGTTGTTCTTCGTCAACTCTTCAGTCATTTTTCATCCGATGACCTCCTTGAGATGTTTCAGTCTGCATACAAACAGAATCACAGTGCACAGACAGCCCTCTTACACAAATCCAACACACTATTGTCCTAAGCAGACATCAGAATTGCCTCAGTTCTGTGTCTGTTTGATCTCTCTGCAGCCTTCAACACAATAGATAATGATATTCTTCTCAACCGTTTTCATCATACGTTTGGAATCTATAGCACAGCTCTCGATTGGTTTAAATCTTACGTTTCCAATCGCACTCAAAGGGTGTTCATTTCCAGTTCTCATTTTGAACCCACACCTCTTCCTGTTCGATATGGTGTTCTCCAAGGCTCAGTTCTTGGTCCAATGTTATTTAGTCTGTACACTCAACCACTGTCTCACATCATCAGACACCTTCGATGTAATTTTCACAAGTCTGTGGATGACACACCCCTCACTAAAGCTTTTTCCCCATTTTCTTTTGCCATCCTCCGCAAAAACATAGACATAGGCATTGTTACTGTGAAGGAGTGGATGCTAACAAACAAGCTTAAACTTAATGACGTCAAGACAGAAGCCATACTTATAGGTTCTAAGTCTGCACTAAGTCACATTTCTGACCACTCCCTGTCTGTCTGCAATGCTGATATCAACTTTCAAAATTCTGTCAGAAACCTAGGTGCATTTTTTTTATTCAGCTCTGTCCATGCACGACCATGTCAGTAACTTATGTAACTTCCAACTGAGGAAAATCTGTACCCTTCGACCATATCTAACTATTGAAGCAACCACGCAGCTTGTTTGTCCCTAGATCCTAAGCTGCGTTGACTGCTGCAATTCACTACTTGCTGGTCTGCCTTCTGATTAGTCGTTACACCTTCAGCTGATTTTGAACAATGCTGCAAGAATCATTTTCAGAGAGTCAAAAAAGGATCACGTTACTCCACTTTTACGTCAACTTCATTGGTTACCCATCCAGTTCAGAATTCAACACAAACGCCATATTGGCTTATCGCTACTTTAAAGGATCTCTCCCATCTCACATATTTACTGTCCTTTATACTTAAACCCCTTTCCGTTCTCTCAGGTCTTCAGCTGGAAATCTCTTTCGAGTGCCCAAATCCTCTTCAAAGACATTTGGCCAAATGGCCTTTCAGTATCAAGCACTTTCTGTGTGGAATTCTCTTCCTCTGGATCTCCGTCACTTACCAACGCTGTCCTCTTTCAAAACAAACTTGAAAACCCATCTATTCAAGCAGGCCTTTGGGTGTGATGAAGCATAGCTAATCGTCTGCATTCTTCCACCTTCTACCCATCCCACTTTGCTCTCTACTGAAGTCATCATGTAGTGAGTGTGTGTGTGTGTGTGTGTGTGTGTGTGTGTGTGTGTGTGTGTGTGCGTGTGTGTGTGTGTGTGCACGCGCGCGCGTGTGTGTGTGGATGTTTGTGTGTGTGTGGAGTGTGTGTGCGCGCGCAAGCGTGTGTGCGTAGGGTATTTCTGCCGTGTGTGTGTGTGTGTGTGTGTGCGTGCGCGCGCGCGCGTGTGCGTGTGTGTGATTGTTCATACCTGCAATTTGTAGTATTCTCTTGGTGTATAGATACACATATATGTGTTGTTTTTTTCATGTGCAGAGGGAAGGTATTATGCCCTATTGTATGTGTTTCATGTACGACACTTAGAGCCCATTACATGGGGAGTTTGCGCCATATAAGTACTATCTATTATTATGATGATGATTATTATTATTGGTACTGTTATTTGCTACATTTTGAAACATATTTTAAGCCCGTCTGAAGAGAATATTAAACTGGAACAACGCTGACTGGAATGAACGGAGGTGTCACCTGAAAAATATCACACGAGACTCTTGGGTCTGATACAGACAAAGGAAGATCATTGATAAATACACAGAATAGAAGTGGTCCAAGAACGGATCACTGTGACTCCACTTTGAATTGCTTCACTGGAAGATGTGTTACCATTGGCAAGCACATGTTGCGTTGTGTTGGTAAGAAGTAATTCTACAAAGGATAACATGGTGGGGTCTCTGAGATATGACAATTTTTGATGTAGTATTGTGTGTTCAACAAGATCAAAAGCTTTCTTTAAGTCGAGAAAAAGAAAGAGAGACAGACAGATGGACAGAGGGGGAGAGAGAGAGGGGGGGAGGAGAGAGAGAGAGAGAGAGAGAGAGAGAGAGAGAGAGAGGAGGGAAAGAGAGAGAGAGGGAAAGAGAGAGAGAGAGAAAGAGAGAGATGCAGAATGACTTCAATGACTCAGGCCAACAGCCCCTATCATGGCAATGCAATAATAAGAATATACATATTAGAACAAAAAATAAATAAAAAGAAGTTAATGAACAAAATCAGATCAGAAAATTCGATTTCATTCACAAATGCTAGGAGAGAGAGAGAGAGAGAGAGAGAGAGAGAGAGAGAGAGAGAGAGAGAGAGAGAGAGAGAGAGAGAATGAATGAATGGTTTATTCATTTATAGGCCATTGCCCCTTATGAAAGGGTGTCATAAATTCTACATAGACATCGCATCGTGCAATGTAAAATGACATAAGTTCAGCTAACATAAATATATCATACCTTCTTTCAAGTAATATACCATCACCTAAGTAATACACAATACACATCATGAAACATACTGTAGTTAAGTTATACACATCGTCCGTATGTAAGTCGTTACTGGATGCACTAAGACATAAGAACAGATCGGAGCTTAATCGATTTATACAGATAAATTGATAAGTTCTAATACTTTGTTCATGCGCTGATGCCATAAGTAACGACAGTCTACACTGACTTGGGAACTTAAAATATTTCAATGGTATGTACTGAACTCTTTAATCATACAAGACAGGACAGGATAGAACAAAGTGCACCACAGAGAGAGAGAGAGAGAGAGAGAGAGAGAGAGAGAGATTCAGAGACAGAGAGACAGAGAGAGTTACACTGACTGACAGAAAAAAGCAGAGAAAGCTGAAAGACAGAATGACAGATAAAAAGAAGTCAATAAAAGGGGTGGTGTATGCTCTTACCCCTATCATTCTCAAACCGAGCTTTCGTTTCGGGGTTGCAATGTTTGCAAATACAGTCTGACAACATCGCTGAAACAAACAAACAAACAAAAAATGCCAATTATAAACTGGCTATCCAATATCGGTAAAGTTTTGAGAAAAAAAAATCTGAATTATATGTAACACTTTGTGCTTTTGAAACTTTTCAGGTCAATATTTTCAACGCCCCTTTGCTAACAGACTCTTTCCTGAGAAAAGCCGCTGGCCCCGACATCATCTCACCAGGCCTTTTGAGGAAGTGTGCAGTCCAACTATCTTGTGTCTTCACTGACATAGTTAACATTTCCCTTCAGTCATGTGTGGTACCACACTGATTTAAAAAAAAAATCTAAAATCATTCCTGTTCCAATGAAAGCACAGCCTAGTTGTCTTAATGATTATCGTCCCGTAGCCTTTACATCAGTCGTCATGAAAACATTTGAACGCTTGATTCTGCAATTCCTAAACACTTGCATTCCTCCATCTTTTGATCCCTTTCAGTTTGTCTACAGAGCCAACAGATCAGTTTAAGGTGCCATTAGCATAGGTCTCTACCACGTTCTCAGACATCTCGAAAATCCTAACAGTTATGCTTTTCATTGACTACTGCTCTGCATTCAACACAATAGTACCATCAAAACTATTTTAAACTGAAAGACCTCTCGCTGCCTGAATCAATTTGTGCATGGATCCTAGATTTTCTAAGATGCAGACCGCAAGTTGTTAAAGTTGGTGACCTCACCTCCTCCACATGTATTCTCAACATAGGCGCCCCACAGGGATGTGTTCTATCCCCACTGTTGTACTCACTATTCACACATGACTGTGCAACTCGTAATGAATGTAACACCATGGTCAAGTTTGCCGATAATACTACTCTAGAAGGGCTGATTACAGTGATGAGTCAAAATATAGGAAAGAAGTACTAGAACTTGTCAGCTGGTGTGATCAAAACAACCTAGAACTCAACGTATCCAAAACAAAAGAATTAATTTTGGATTTCAGGAAGAACAGATCTGACCCCTCACCATTTGTCATTAAAGACAATCAGTATCAGTATCAGCAGCTCAAGGAGGCGTCACTGCGTTCGGACAAATCCATATACGTTACACCACATCTGCCAAGCAGATGCCTGATGATCAGCTTAACCCAACGCGCTTAGTCAGGCTTTGAGAAAAAAAAAAGAAATAAAAAGAAATGAAATAAGATAATAAAATGAAATAAAATAATACAAACAAACAAAAAATAAATTAATTATTTAATAAAATAAAAAGAAATAAGTAAATAAATAAATAAATAACTGATAAATACATAAAAGAGAACAACTACTAATAATGGTAATATCTATAAGGCGCACAAACTTGATGAAGTCAACTGTAAGCGCACAAAAATAAATAAATAAATAAAATAAGTAAATAAATAAATAGAATAATGATAAATAAATAAATACATAAATAAAACAAAATAAATGAATAAAAAAGACAACAATGATGATAAATAAGCAAATAAATATAAAACATGCAGACACACATTCACACATACACACACATGTGCATAACAGATATGCAACAAACATGCAGTTTCACAGATACGGAAGCACAATCAATTATACATAAAAGGTACATAAGCCCCAACACATACACACAACACACACACACATTACGCCCCTGCACCCCCAATCCCCCTCCCCCACATACTCATTTCTAGGCTACGTATCGAAGCTTCCACGGCACACACACACACACACACACACACACACACACACACACACACATACACGCACGTGCACAGAACTCACCTGACACTTGTGTACACTTACACCCCCGTGCACGCACACACGCACACAGACCCACAAACACACACATAAACACACGCACAGAGGCTGCCACTGACTGGCCGCAAGAGGGGTGGGAAAAGATCTCTGATGCCAAGAACGTGGCGTCTACTGTGTTGCTCAGTCTATTGTATTTGGAAAAGCCCACAGAGACTCTGTGGCAGCTCTGAACAGAATCGTAAAAACTGCCACCAAGATCACCGGGGCTGATCTCTAAAAGATATTTATTATAAGCGGCTACTCAAAAAAAGCAAAATCAATCAGCCAGGATGAATCACATCCAGCTTTTGGGATTTTCGAGATGCTCCCCTCTGATCAACGGTACAGAAGTATTAGGACGAAAACCAATCGCTTCGCCAATAGCTTTTTTTTCCCAAAGCAGTCAATGCCCTGTCTCTCGAACAAATCCAGTCTGATAACTAGAATTGTGCAATCAACAACCATCTACCTGAAGATCTAGCCATTAGCCCCATCCACATGTAATATGTGGCTTCTGTTCAAACGTACGTGCGTGTGTGTGTGTGTGTGTGTGTGTGTGTGTGTGTGATAGAGAGAGACAGAGAGAGTGTGTGTGTGTGTGTGTGTGTGTGTGTGTGTGTGTGTGTGTGTGTGCAGCGTGCGCGCGTGTGTGTGTGTGCTTGCGCGCGCGCGCATGTGTGTGTGTGTGTGTGTGTGTGCAGTGCGTGCATGTGTGAGTATGCACAAGTTTTTATATTGATATGCACTTGAATGTATCCTAATTTCTGTATCTGTGTTTGTGTGTGATTTTCGATTTGTGTTCGTACATTGTTATGTACTATCCTCCCCAATATTCCTTGTGACCCAGGCTGGGGGCGGTGATTAGGGGGCCAAACCTTGCCATCCTGATAATGCCATAACCTTCTCCGTTTCGGGAGAAAAAGGAAACAAGAAATGGTCCATTACTAAGAATCAATAAATGGGTATCTAGCAGTGAACATAAACGGACAAAATCCGTAATCTGATAGTCCCTGTTCAATGTTCCCAACATGAGATATTTTTGTTTGAAGATTGAACAAAGTTATCAATAATCAGTAAATTTTATGATCCTGAAGTACCTCCACGGGCTACATCAGCAATGCTGACGAAATCACCATCAAGGAATACAAATAAGGGGGGAGGGACGGACAGCAGTCGGAGCCTGCACTTCTCGCCTTGTGTGTGACTGCCCATTGTACTGCGGGTGAACGGGTCCAAGTCATCACTCTTCTATAGTCCACGCCTAATGTCTGGTGTCCATGAAGACGACTGCTGAGAGTGGGTGGTGGTACTTACAGTCAGGTCAGGTCATTAGATCCACTACTGGTAACCTAAAATCCAGTACAACCTGTTCAGGGTCGGATTGCCGGTGACTAAACCGGCACTCCCACCGCTCCTTTCCGGGACTGGTGAGGCGGGTGGCTAGACACCTTTATGGAATTAAAAACGAGATCCATAAAAGGGCGTCGGCTGTGTGTATGCCACTCGCAGTTGGTCCCCGGGGTGTGTCTACCCATGCATGTGAAGTCTGGATCCGGCAGAATCTGCGGAAGAAACCAATCGGTTCAACGGAGAGGAAGGTGATTACAGCAACGCACTGTGGAGTGCAGAGAGCAAGATGAGACACTGAAAGGATATCTTGGTCATCCACTGCATCCGTGCTCATCCTCCAGTCGTCTCGACTTAGTCTTGCCACTGGAAATTGGTGGACCCGGACGAGAGAGTGAGGTCGATGTTGCGCAACTCCTCTTCACTTTAAACAAACTCATCGCGCAAGTCATCAGTCATCCTTATTGACCTTTCATCCTTCATCATTTCATCACACCCAAGTCCTGTGGCGACAGGCGAGCGACGAAACGACAGGTGTGGGTACACTGGCAGTCACAGCCGCAGACCTGCACGCAGGCGGCACAGGCCATAGGGTCGTTCTTCATCGACAGGAGCAGTGATGGAGCTCGGCAGCCGTCTGAGCGTCTCAGCAGCCCTCTTTAGGAATGCACTGCTCACCTCCCTGGCATGAAAAGGGGCTAGAAAAGGTGCCCTAAAAATTGCCTGCTCCATATCGCCCTGGCCAGCATACCGCGGCTGGCCTGGACCCTACATCAGCGGTCGAAACGAAGAGAAAGAACAGAAAAAAACCAGGATCGTTCCTCTCACCATTGGTGCTTTTAAACATACGGACTCTCCTGGACAGAGATAACGCGGACAGACCCCAAAGGAGAACGGCACTAGTTGCATCCGAACTCGCCAGATACAACATTGACATCGCAGCCTTGAGTGAGACTCGGCTTGCAGGCGAAGGCGAGATCTGTGAACGGGGATCTGGTTACACCTTCTTCTGGAGTGGACGAGCAAGCGAAGAGCGACGTGAGGCTAGCGTTGGTTTTGCAGTAAAAACAGCACTTGTCAGCAAGCTAGCTGGAATCCCAAAGGGAGTCAACAATAGGCTTATGACCATGAAACTCCCACTGGCATCTGGCCAGAAGCACCTCACCATTGTCAGTGCCTACGCCCCAACCATGACCAACCCGGATGAAGTGAAGGCGAAGTTCTATGAGGACCTTCACTCTGTCATTGCTGTTATCTCTAAAGCAGACAAGCTCATCATTCTTGGGGACTTCAATGCTAGAGTTGGCTCTGACTACATCTCCTGGGATGGAGTGATTGGAAAGCATGGCGTGGGCCACTGCAACCCAAATGGATTGCTTTTGCTTCAGACCTGTGCAGAGCACGAACTACCGATAACCAACACAGTTTTCTGCCTCCCTACCCGTAACAGGACGTCATGGATGCACCCTCGCTCAAAGCATTGGCATCTCATCGATTACGTCATCGTCAGGAAAAGGGATAGGCAAGATGTACGTGTGACAAAGACCATGTGCGGCGCCGAGTGTTGGACAGATCATCGCCTTGTAGTCTCGAAGCTGAATATTCGAATCCAGCCCAAGAGACGCCCCCAAGGCCAGAAGGCTCCAAAACGGCTCAACATTGCTAAGCTGAAAAACATCACCATCAAACAGACCTTTGTGGAGCTGCTGGAAGATCGTCTGGAATCCGCCTCTCTGGACAACCAGAATATGGAGTCTGACTGGAGGACCCTGCGCGAGCTGATCTATAGTACAGCTTCAGAGACCCTGGGACCCATGACCAGAAAGCACAAAGACTGGTTTGATGAAAACTGTGATGAAATCAAGCAGCTTCTGGATGAGAAACGCCGTCTGCATCAAGCCTACCTGAGCAACCCAAAGTCCACATCAAAAAAGGATGCGTACAATGCCATCCGCAGGACTGTTCAGCAAAAGTTACGTCAGATCCAGGGATATGCTGACAGGCACGATGTGAAGAGGTTCTATGATGTCTTAAAAGAAGTCTACGGCCCCACATCCTCAGGATCATCCCCTCTCCTCAGTGCAGATGGGAATACTTTGATCACCGAGAAGGAGAAAATTCTCAAACGCTGGGCTGAGCTCTTCAACAGTGTCTTAAATCGCCCTTCCTCCAAAAATGATGAAACCATAGACCGTCTCCCACAAGTCCCCATCAACGAAGCACTGGACGATCCGCCAACACCTCTTGAGACCCAGAAAGCAATCCGTCTGCTATCCAGTGGCAAAGCACCTGGCTCATGACAAATGGCAAGCTGCTGTGTACAAAGGTGCCAAGTTGTGCGAGGCCAACAGGACTGCTGCAGCTGTTCAGAAGAGGCAGGCCAGAAAGTCACGGGCAAACAAGCTCCCTGGCAATGATATGCCCGTCTTTGTCTGCCCCAACTGTCAGCGAACATTTCGTGCGCAGATTGGACTATTCAGACATCTGCGCACTCACAGATAGATTCATGAGCATCCCCCACCACCACCACCACCACCCTGCCCCCATCCCCCAGCTGGATGACAACGATGGTCATCATCGATCTCGATGGACACACACCACTTCTATCGAGTGGGTGGTGTATCTATCAATCTCGTGGCTGCTGTTGCTCCCTCTGCTTGTGAAGCCAGTTTGGCGTTGCAGGGCATGCCGATTGTCGGAAAAGAGAGTGACAACTGGCCACCAGATGGCCTGGAAGACGGCTGCTTTCACTTGACCTGCTGCAAAGAACAACCGTTGGCCTATCTTTACGAACAACGCGTTAACTAAAAATGCTCTTGACCTCCGCTACAAGCAACGATTTGACCGCTGCTGTGGAGCAACTTATGCTTGACCACTGCTGTGAATTATACAATAAGAACCAACACTTGACCTTAAGGATGGATGCATGCCGAAACATTGTTAAACCATTCAGGATATCCGACATTTGTTATAGCAGTGTCTCGAAACATGGTCCTTTTGAACGAATTTTGAAAAAAATGCTGTACGAAAATTGTCATCACTGTTCAATGTTCAGATAATGTGAAGAGCTTATTATCTTTGGTATAAAAAAAAAGAAGAAGAAAAAAAAAAGACTTCGTTACACATGCCGAAGTAGATTTGATGCTGCTTACTGCGGAATTTCATATTCGTAAATGTTATTTGGCAAATACAGAACCAAAAATTCAAACGTATGTTGCAAATTTAAGAAGCAGATACTTGAAAATGAACTATCTTGCTAGAATTACAGATGATTTAGCGCTATTCAATTTAAAGCGGATACCATATGAAGCACTGCTTACACAACGATGAAGTGGTAATAGAGTGCGAATACACGTTGACTGATTGATTCGTTTATATCTTTGTTATCATTTGCGTGATGATTCCCACCTTTCTTGGCAATCAATGTTGACTTACTTTTGCTTATAGATGTAGATGTGCTGTGGCTTTCCAAACACCTTTTAAAATGTATTTGTATTTCTTTGTTATCACTATACTGGTTTTTATTTTACTGTTTTTGGTCTGTTTGTTTTTGTTTGTTTTGTTGTTGTTGTTGTTGTTTTTTTGTTTTTGTTTTTTTTTGTAACATGGCATATGCAGTTAATCACATAATATTCTCTCTCTCTCTCTCTCTCTCTCTCTCTCTCTCTCTCCCTTTCTCTGAGTGTGTGTGTGGTTGTCTTCCCTTTGTTTTGCTGGTTTAAAATCAAAGAAAAAGCAATACATGTACAACTTATTTGTAGAAATTATATGATCTTCATTATTTGTGCTCTTTTCCCTTTCTTTTTCACATATTACGCTTGCTGTACTGAATGCAAAAAAAGGGGGGAATTAAAAAAGATTGATAAACTCAAATTTTCCAGAACTGTCAGAGACTCGTCATGCTCCATCATTCCTCACTTCACTAGACACTTCTATCAACTTTTTTATCTTACAAAGAAGACTCAACACGTCCCATCATTTCTCATCTCAGTACACATTCTAATCCACTAGCTCTTACAAACGTGATAAGCATAAAGCAGCTAACTTAAGAGTCGAGATATCAGAGTTGAAACATTCTTAACTAAAAAAGAAAAGAAAGATACTAACGCGTGTTCCGTTCTTTCCCATCCAGTGTGAGGTCAAAAATGGATACACCTGGGGCCACACCTGTAAATCAAGCAGCTGGTTATCTTTTTCTTAAAAAAAAAAAAAAAAAAAAAAAAAAAATTTTGGCTTGTCATGGAACGCATCACTTGCATACAGATGTGTATGTGTGTACAAGAGTGTGAGCGGGAGGATGGGGATACGCGCGAATCTTGGAACACACGTCTCATTAAACAGACACTCCCATTTTTTTAAATATCTGGTCAGGTTAGCCATAGATCATGTACGACGTGCGTGTTCAGATCAATATCACCACATAGTCTCTCCATCTCTCTCTCCCTCCCCCCCCCCTCCCTCAAATCACCCCGTCCTTTCTCAATGAATTCTTGGCTTTAAAAAACATTGCACATGTTACAATTTTAAAACACACACGTGCACACACATACACATACACGCACACACCCACGCACACACACACACACACCACTCCATTACTCAAGACCCACCATTAGACCTACTCCAAATCTCCAACATAACAGTGTAATCTATCTACTACATATCCACGTCACCTGTACAACGAACTTTGAGATATACTTAACAGAGCAAAACATCTACAACAAATCTGCAAAAGAGCCACAATCGATCTACAACTCCACGACAGATCTAAACAGATTTTCAGCATAGCGCAATATGTACATCCAATCAACAATGAATCTACGACAGATGTTAAAGGGATATGACAAGACAAGATGTTGTCTGTACTGCCTCAAATTAGATAGATTTGGTCAGGTGGCAATATCACATATTTCAGTATTTAACACGAAAGAATGACTGTAAAAACATGTTGAATGTGTGACCAAGACACTAATGTGAAAGCATTGCGTATCTCATTTCACGCACTTATTTCACATTGCAGGTGGTGTATCTTAAACGTAAATACTGAAATACTCAACAATGAATCTGTGACTGCAGTTTTTCGGATTTTCAGAGAAAACTAGTCCAAATGTCCTGTTTCTGCTACACGGGGGTCAGAAATGCCCAACTGATGACACTCAGCCATACAGGCAGCAGCTAAATCAATTTCTTTACCCGACCCTACTTCATACTGTGTATCATTCAGTGGTCAGTTTTCAATATTCGGTAATTTGCCAGACCCACTGTTGTTTCACTGTGGAATTAGATAATATGTTGTTGCGGTTCAGTAGCGCTCAAGTCAAGATATTAAGTCTATATCCTCTTAAGAGTACTGGTGGATACGGTGGGAACTGTGCAAATGCTGATATATCAATTTCTGGCACGACGTAGGAAAACATTACGGGGGCAGTGCAAAACCTTCGTCGGATTTTCGTCAAGACTCCGAGTTATTTTTAGCGAGAACGACGTGGGCATGCGCATCTCCTTTGTCGGCTTTTCTTGGTCACCGAAATGCTAATATTTCGTTGTGTAAATCGCCTGTTCTGACAAAAGGATTTTGAACTATTTCGGTGAAGTATTTTTGCACATTTACAAGTTATTGTTCATTTCATAATTAAACTAGTTATTTGTGACTTCCGGTTGGTTCGGATGTCGCAATTCAGACATTGTTTGCTCCCATCTGTTTCTTAAAAGATAAGCGTTTGTTCGTGTGTAGGAAGTTCGAAATGTGACCAAGAGTGGTGTGTGCTTTTGTGGGAAAAGATTCCAACATCTATCACGGAAAGCGAGAGATGTGAGAGGGTATTCATTGGTGATACACGTGGTAAGCTAGGCCGGTGCTGGTGCTGGAATCTGGAACTATGGCGGCGGCCCCGCCTGCCCCGCCGGTGGAGCCAGTGTTCGTGACGGCTCGCGCGCTGCCCTCCTATGAATCTCTGCCCAACACATACGATATTTGTGTAGCTGCAGAAAGTGTGTCAAGTAGAGGTATGATAGTTAGGGCGCAGCGTATTCGCGGACTCTGGCGCATCTGTCCCAAAACAGACGAAAGTAGAGACAAACTGTTGCTGGGGGGGTTTGTGTTTAGGGGTGCACATGTGGCTCTGCTGAACCAAAACCCCTTTTTAAGAAGGGAAAAACGATTCAAAACCAACAACGAAACTATGGATTAGTAGTATCCCGCTAAGTGTGGACAACACTGACATTGAAGCTGCGCTGAAGAATGTGGGCATGGATACGCTCATCAATTAAAAGTGAACTGGCCAGGAATCCTGACGGGAGACTGACACATTTTCAGACTGGCCGCAGATTTGTTTTTGTGTCTGTGCCCAGCACTCCACTGCGGCCAGTCTTGAAAGTCGGACTATTTTCAGCAGACATTTTTCATAGAGAAATGAAGGAAAAACTTAAATGCAGTAAGTGCCTACAAGATGGCCATAGGGTGTCCGGTTGTGAGGGTGAAGTTGTGTGTAGGGGGTGCTTCCAACCGGGACACACACACACACACAAAATAGATTGTCCGTTGCCTTTGAGCGAACCAGACAACCGGGAGGCATCAGTGATGGTCAGTGCTGAGCCCCCGAAAGAGAAGGAAGACAGCAGCACTGCACACACAGAGCAAGCTGTGCAGGGAGGAGAACTAGGCCTACACACCCCTGACAGCCCCGCCGCGAGCAGAGCACAGCGGCAGCCAGTGGTGAAGCACACCGATGGTCAACACGGCACGGGGCAAGATGAGAGAGAAACGGGAGAGGAGTGATTCCCCATCGGCCAGCAATGAGGAGCAGGAAAAAAAACGACCAAGTGTGGATTGCGGATCTCACACACAGCAAGAAAGGAAAACGGACCACGCAGACATGGAAGCAGCCGGCACCTGACGGCTGCTGTCTGAACACTGGACTGAGTTCACCTCCACGACCCTGGCTTTGTCTAACGGACTGATGATAATGGACAGTGAAGTAAACACTACTCCTCATAATCATGGCGAATAACACTCTTAGCACTGGAACGCTAAACGTGCATGGACTCAGAAACAAATTAAAACGAAAAGTGGTATTTAACTTTATAAGAAATCAAAATCTAGATATTGCATGTTTACAAGAAACACATATCACAGACGATCCAATACAAGAAATTGAGAGAGAATGGCCAGGAGAAGTTTTTCATAGATCAGGAACAAACAGAAGTAATGGATTAACGATATTCATAAATAACAAGAAACAAACCACTATTGAACACATAAAAGCAACGGATAGAATACTATTAATTAAGGTAATGCTAGAAGACAAAGTGAATGTTATTGCTAATTGTTATGCTCCAATCTTTACAATGGATAAATCAGCGTTTATAACTCAACTCGGCGATATATTGCAGGACCAAGAATATGACAATCTGTGGGTAGTGGGGGATTTCAACACAACATTAAGCCAGCTGGACAATATTGCTGGCAAACCACACTCGATCCGAGAAACAGAAGCGCTTACCAACCTGTTAGCATCACTCGATCTTATCGACACGTGGAGGACACTCCACCCTGACGCCAAAGAATACACTTGGTCCAGACCAAACCCATTCACAGCAAGAAGAATCGACTATATATTTTGCGACTCTTCCACACAGCCAATAAAAAAAAAGGCAGATATAAGGGTGTTCCCGCAATCGAACCACGAACTCGTTAAAGTAGTCTTCAGTACAAACAACTTTCAGAGAGGTCCAGGATACTGGAAATTCAACAATTCCTTGCTAACAGATCAAGCTTTCCTAGTCGGAACAAACACTTTTATTAATGAAAATTTGCACAATATAAACACGAAAATCCACAGACAGCTTGGGAAATGTTCAAAGTTAAGTATAAATCTTATTGTATTCTATACTCAAAAACAAATAAATCCCAACGTCAAAACAAACAAACTGCCATAAAAACGCTAAACAAAGCAGAACACCAATTGTCACAAGACCCAAACAATAAAGAAATCCAAACAAAAATACACAAAATGAAGAAAGACATAGAAATACAGGAACTGAGAGAAGCTCGAGGAGCACAGGTCCGATCCACAGTCAAATGGATAGAACATGGTGAGAAAAACGCCAGATACTTTCTCCAGTTAGAAAAAATAAAGGCAACATCAACACAATATCTTGCCTTCAAATAGATGAAACGACAACAGACAGTTCGGAAAAGATACTTGGAGAAATAAAAGAATATTTTGATAATCTATACAAAGAAGACAAATCGTTAACTGGTGGAGACATACGGGAACATTTCCTATCTGACCAGGATTTTCCAGTCCTGACACAAGAACAAAAAGAAGACTGTGACAAAGAGATTACTGTGGAGGAACTCACCCATGCACTTAATGTGCTAAATAAAGATTCTGTACCTGGAAGCGATGGTCTCACACCATCTTTCTATAAACAATTTTGGGACCGACTGGAAATACCACTTTTCAATTGTATAATCGATGCCCTGGAGCAGGGTGAATTATCCTTTTCAATGAGAAAAGGAATCATAACACTAATACATAAAGGAAAAAAACCTTGAAAGAAACAATCTAGCAAACTACCGACCTATTACTCTTACCAACACAGACTACAAAATATTTTCCAAAGCTTTGGCTATACGACTGCAAAACGTAATCAAAACAATAATCAACGAATATCAGATAGGATTTATAAAGGGTAGAAACACTGCTTTTCATTTGAGGTTCTCTGATGATCTCACAAAATATTTAGATAGAACTGACCAGCAAGGTGCACTGATCGCATTAGACTTCTCAAAAGCCTTCGACACGATATCAAAGAATTGTATAAAACAGGCACTTGGCATTTTTTTTTTTAAATTTGGTCCAAAATTCGCAAGTTTAATTGCAACTGCAGAAAGTTGTATACACAATGGTGGCTGGCAATTCGACTGGTTGGAAGAGGAATCAGACAAGGATGTCCACTCAGTCCCCTCCTTTTTGTTATATCTGTAGAAATCCTTGCCATCCGAATTCGAAACAACACATAAATTGAAGGAATCAAGCTCTTGCTTCAAAGCTTCAACGACAACGGGCAACCCAATATTTCCAAAATAAAGCAATTTGCAGATGACACTACGCTAACAGTTAGAAATGAAAAAGATATACAGATAGCTATAAATACTATCGACGAATTTGAAAGCTTTTCAGGACAAAAATTTAATAAAAATAAATCCGAAAGAATATGGTTGGGTTAAGGAATAAAGAAGAAATCTGATAAAATAAGAATTCTGGGCATATATTTTTCAGCAGACAGAGAAATTTCGGAAATTGAAGAGAACTGGAAAGCTAGAATAGATACAGTAATTAGAACTATTAAAAGATGGGAACGTAGGAACGCATCACTCTTTGGCAAGGTCATACTTGCAAAAACACTCCTCCTGTCACAATTCACTCTTCTGCTACAAGTAGCATCGATCCCAGAAAAGACAATAAACTATGTAAATACTCTCTTGTATAGATTCCTGTGGAAGAAAAAATATAACAATAAAAGAGCATTTGAGAAAGTGAAACGGGGAGTTCTTAGTCTCGACAAAGCAAACAGAGGCCTAAATATGATAAATGCTGAACACCAACAACAAATGTACTTGGTAAAATGGGCAGTAAAATTCCTCAAAGAAGAAAAAGCACAATGGAGCATCCTTGCAAAACAAAATATTGCACCTTTTGAGAACGCACACTGTGCTTTTAACTGTAATGTCACTCCAAAAGAAATAAAACACTTAGAAAAGGTACAATCAGTCTTCTGGAGAGATGTGCAAAAAAACAGTAGCGTCCTTTAACAAGAATAGACTGACAGACAACATAAAAACGGAACCTCTTTGGAACAACAAACATATAAAATACAAAGGAAATACCTTGTTCTTCATATGAAGCAAAGCGGGTTTTTCCGTCGTGTAAGACCTATGGCTAAATGGAAACCTCTTAACGTACCAAGAAGTTTCGGAAAGAACTGGACCTCAGACAAACCTGTTATTTGAGTGCAACGCAATCATAAATGCACTACCACGCGCGTGGAAACTTCAGCTTGCACATGATAATCTAAAAGAAGACATTCTGTATAATATAGCAACTGAAGAAGGAAACGTAACCACTCTGTCTAATAAACAAATCAGGAAAATATTTGCCCTTCAAAAAACCATGAGATTTGCGCGGTGCAATTCTGGAGACGAAAATTAGAGATCAATACTCAAGATTATTTCAGCTTAGCCTATGAATACACGCAGGAAACTCGACTGAGGTTATTACATTTCAAATTCATACACAACATCTACCCAGCAAACATCATGCTACAAAAAATGGGTGTTAAAGATAACAAATGCCATTGGTGCCAAGAAACCGACTACATTGAACATGCATTCTATGCATGTCCCAAGCTCACCACTTTCTGGACAAACGTAAAACAATTTATAATTACTAAGTATAACACTTGGATCCCAATGAACGAGAAGATAGCATTATTTGGTGCAACTAAAACTGATATATTATCAAATTCAAAAAGAAAACAAGTAAACATTATCTTATTGGTTGCCAGGCTTGCTATCTCCAAATTTAAATACGGCAAATGTAAGAATCTTGAACTTACATTCGAAACAGAGCTACACCTTAGAAATATGGAAGGAATATTAAAAAAACATAAAAAGAAACAAAACAACAACAACAACAACACACACACACACACACACACACAACAACAACAAAAACCAAACAAAAACAAACAAACAAACAAAAACAAAACAAACAAAAAAAAACACAAAAAAAACACGAGTGACCAGGTGGTCACATTAAACATATACACATTGTTCTTGCACAGTTATAGTGCCTCCAGAGAGAGAGAGAGAGAGAGAGAGAGAGAGAGAGAGAGAGAGAGCATAGTTTTCTCTTTCAGACGCTGTAATTGTGTGCGGGGTCATTGTGTGTGTGTTTATGTTTTTTCTTCTATCGTGTTGCATGATATTGAAAACGATGGATAATGCCATTGGGAAGATATGTTATAAGGAAATGGAAAAAAAAGGAAATGAAAATAAAGAAGAGGGGGTGGGGGTGGGGGGGGGGAAGATAGCAGAACGAAAGGAGAAAAATGATGATGGAAGAAAAAGAAGGGGAAAAAAATTAATAAATAAAAAAGAGAAAGAAAAAAAAAGGAAAAAAAAAAAGAAACGAAAATCTTCCATGGATGCTGAGACAGCCCTGCACATTTGCAGAATTTGAACGCATCCCTTTAAAAAAAAAAAAAAAAAAAAAAAAAAAAACATCTAGTTATTTGCAGTCTTTTTTGTTTACTTTGATCGTGTTTCTTGTCAAATCTCTGCTGTTCGAACTGATCTATTCAAAATTCAACACAGAACCTCATCTGGCTTCCACTTCGGAGAGACTTGACACAAGGAACACAAGACTAAAACATCAGTTTATCCACAGCACACATACTTTTTCATGTTTTTTTTTGTTGTTTTGGACCTTGTCGACGGGGTCGTTTCAAGGCAAAGGTTCCCAGCCGATTATGTGATCTGTTTTCTGTCATTTGTTTACGCCAAATCTCGATCCGAGGAATCTAAAAATTAAGGGAGTGGGAGGGGGGGGGGGGGGGGGGTGGGGGTGGGGGGATCAAGTAATAAACTTGCCGTGTTGCTTTCTTTTGAAATGCTGTATATGTCTGAGTTCTAAAGGCCATTATGACGACATAGTTTTTGTTGTTTGGTTCAGTCTGTGCAAATAAAATGATGTGAACGAACTCAGTCGAAAAGTTGTCCGAAGAAAAGCAGTGCACACCCAGAATAGCCCAGCACGTCATGTGATACCCCCGCTCTGTAAGACTCCTGGCTGGGGTCGGAATCACAAGGTGAAACCTTGCCAGCGGTGCAAAATAACCAGGTCAAGTCAGATACCACCTTCGAGCACCAAAAGAGGAAGGAAGGAGGAAGGTAATCAGTAGAGAGGGAGAAGCGTAAAGTGAAGATTCGATAAGAAGCTGAACAACAACAAAATAACTACTGCTGCTGCTGCTGCTGCTGCTGCTCCTACTACTACTACTACTACTACTGGTAGTATAAGAAATTTGCTCTGATTGTGAACAACACTGTTTTATGAAAATTGGTTGCCATACCGTGTCATTCTTGTATCTAAGATAATGATAATAGTGACGGTGATAATTTTTATTCTAAGATATTTAATTAATAATAGTGATAATAATAATGATAAACATTATTGTTATTATTACTGTTATTATTATTATCATTATCACATTAATAATGATACTACTACTACTAATAATAATACGAGGATGGTGACTTTCTTCGAGGTTGATTCTTTTTCTTATGATTGCTGCTTCTCTTTTGTAACATGTGATTTATGGAGCACCGTGAATCTCTTTAATGTGAATTTTCTTGAGAATTGTTTCCTTATTGTTACATTTAAATTGTGAATCGCCGTTAGCCTCTCTGTGAGGGAACAGCGCTATAGAAGAGCAATTTGATATTATTATTATCATCATCAACATTATTACTATTTTATGATAATAATAATAATAACGACAATAATGATACACACACACACACACACACACACACACAGCACTGGAAAATAAAGCACATCCCTCATTTAACAGCAAATTAAACCCAAATTAGATTAAAGCAACCAACAACCTTTTTGTTAATCATTCAGTATCTCATGTTTTGACTTTGTCTTCTGATTCCTGTACTTAAATGTCTGCATTTGAGCATTTTCTGTAGCATACTGGGTGAAAAATAGTTCAAAGACATAACCTTGATGGTCCATGCAAACTTTGTTGTTGTTGTTGCTGTTGTGTTTCACACACACACACACACACACACATATATATATATATATATGTGTGTGTGTGTGTGTGTGTGTGTGTGTGTGTGTGTGTGTGTGTATTCATGAACTAAAAAACATTCTATATTATCCAATGGAAAAAAAGAAAAGAATCTTATCACAAACCTTCTCTTCTTCGTTTTCTGATCTTAGTGGGAAACAAAAGGCATAGTACAAACCTTGTCTTCGTTTTCTTATCTTGGAATGTGTGTTAATGCCGTGCATGTTGTATTCATCCATGTATTTGGTGTGGTTTCTTTTGAGAACAGGAGCTCCAAGAGGGTTGTTCATCAGTGGAAGACGTTTGGCGTGTGACAATGTGTCCAGCTTTCCTGCTTTGGGCCATGCGTTGTAGTTCACGTTGCCCCCTGCCTCTGGATTCAATGTCTTCACAGGTTGGTTTTCCACTTTCTCCGAGTCGAGCTTAACTGCCTTTATATCTTCACTCCTTGAGCTTTCGTCCACTTCTCTGAAGTTGAACAATTTTAGGCCATCACTATGGGTTCGCACCTGTCCCCTTTCGTTCTGAATGATTCGATAAAATCTGTCCACCTCGTTTCCGATATCGTTGGAGTTTGCTGGCTGTTCGTGACTGGTGTCTTCTGAGTCTTGAACTATCGTTTTTGAGCTGTTTTCTCCAGAGATCACCTCCAAAATTCCATGGTTCAATCTGTCTGCTCGAGTTTCTTGGAGTTCGAAATCTTTCCTGGTGTGGATCATTGCCTTTCTTCTCTCTTCTGTGTTATGGTTTCCTGAATTTCGTCGACTTCCATCTTCACCAAAAGATGACTTTTTGAGCCCCTGGTCCTCGTTCCTCTCTTCATTTTCGTGGACCTGAAAGGCGTGATGTTTCCCCGGCCCTTCTTTCTCATGGGGACGGTTGTGGGTTTCTGTTATAGATAACGGTGCTGGCTCCACTTGTGTTTCCAGTTCATGTGTCTGGGATCCTGACTGTTTGCTTGCGGTTCCATCGTTTCTCCTCTCTTCTGGACTTTCTTCGTGGCGACGAGATGCAGAGATGGCTGAAGCATCACTGTGGTCAGAGTGAACATTGGGGGGTCCTTGCCGTTCATGGGGCTCTTTGGTAAGTATGGGGTACCCCGATGTGGTACTGTCAGCAATGCCACTGCCATGAGGCCTCTGTGGCTCAGCTTTGGCAGCTTCTGAAAGAGTGAAATCGTCCGCGATTGACTGCGTGCGGGTTTGCTTGTGATAGAAAGGAATACACTCACGAACATACACACACACATACACACGTACACACACACGCACACACACACAAGTCAGGGGGTGGGGAGAGAGAGAGAGAGAGAGACAGACAGACAGACAGACAGACAGACACATGAGAGGCTACTGCCATGGGAGCTCTGCGGCTGGTGCGTTTTAACCCTTTCAGCCCTTGAAGGTCTTCTGCCTGTGCAATCCTCCCAGCTGCATCAACGGGAAGGGGTGCTTCACTTCAGGCACAAAGTTATAGCAACCGCTCAACGAATAGCTACCGAACTTCACATAAAGACTAATTATAATTTTGACACAAATTGTCGAAGTCTCAAGACGAGGGATACAATAGTTTACTTGTAACTTTAAATTAATAACATAAATAGCAAAATGTCAGCTTCTGTCTTGATTGAAATGTCGCCACTTTGTCTAGACTGGTTGCTAATTTCATCTCCTTCACTGTCCCAAGAAATATCAGATCAATTATAAGACAAATCATCATAATATGGGTCGAATTCGCTGCAAGAGTCCGTCATAATTTCACAAAGTACTTACTGCGCAGTGAGCCTTTCACATTTTACCATATCGATAAAAATCCGGATAAAAATCAGACTAATCGTTCGATTTCCGGAGCGAAACTTCGCGTGCAAGTGAGGAAGGAAGTTAAGTTGGAGTTACTTCCCTTACATAGCAGTTTAATGCATAATAATAAGCTGACGAACTGGTTTAAATAAACGGGTTTCTTCGCCCGCCTGTCAGGTGGCCTCAGACTGAGAACAGCAATCGGACTCACACACCTCTCAGGCGGGTGCAGGGTTGAATGAGTTTTTTTAAGAGAGAGAGAGAGTGAGTTTATAAGCGTAAACGGTCCACATCAGATCACGCGCAGACTCAATGCACACTGATGGACTTGTTTTCTCATCACAAACAATCAAAATCTGTTCTGTTAATTCATTACAAGCAATCAATAAGGTATATCTATCAAGCTATGACGTAGGTATACATTTTCTATTCATCTTATACACTGAATTGTTGAGAAGTATTGGCATTTTCAATTACTTGAGTGTCTCACCACACACAAACCCTTTTCCCCCTAATCGTTACAGCTTCGTAAATCTGCTTTGCTTATTCATAGTGTGTGTGTGTATATATATATATATATATATATGTATGTATGTATTTGTTTGTAAATATATTCTTATGTGTATATATATATATATATATATATATATATATATATATATATATTTGCACTGATGTTTACCTTGATTACTCATTACAGAAGGTATTGTTGCATCGGTGTGTATAGTGAGGGCCACATGCGAGTCCACACGAAAGAAAGGGAAAGTCATCGTGTAAGATGGACTATCAAGATTCATTATAATTATGTAATATATGTTGTGAAGCTCAGACTGAGTTTATGTTAGTAGTAACCTGTGACCTGGAAGTAATATCCTGGGAAACAACTCCACCAGTCCGTAGCAGAGCGAACAGCTGACTCATGGGATTGCGAGAAAGTGTGGTCGTTCCCCTCCCACGTTTTCACTCAATTGCGATAAATTGTGGGGGTCGCCCCCATGATTTCTCACAATGTGTGAGACAGTGTGGGAAGTCCCCTTTATCTTTTTATCAAAACCATTTCCTTTGTCATCAGGGTTGGTTTCTGGTCTTTTTACCAATACAATGAGTACGCATGCGCAGGGTCAGACGTGTATTGATTCTGGCGTCTGTTCAGAGATAGTTTTTAAGATTTTCTTATTTTCTTCTTTTTATACTTTATCTTGTAGAGAATACAGTATCTTGTAGAGAATACAAAATGTGATGCTTCTGACACAAAACTACCAAACATGGACTGCTGTCACTTACTCTGTACGTCAAAGTGACGTTTTGTTGACTTACTGTGAGCACCATCTTCAAGCATGCAGACTTCCGGAACAAAATCTCCAACATCGAAAGTATGTTTCAGCATATTTTCTTCAAATATCTCCCTGTTGCTACTCGTCGTGATAGTCTTCGGCTTCAAAACATTTATTGCTGATGCCACCCCATTGCAAGATGTTGATCTGGATGCAGTTAGATTCTCAGAGAAAACTGTGTTTCGAACCCTTGGTACCAGTTTGTGTATACTGACTGACGCCATCGTGCAATCGTCAGCGCAAAAGTCTGCAACTTTCCCTCGGTTCTATCACTAGAGACTGGCTTTACTGAATCTTGCCAGCATCCTGTTGAGTAATGCTTTTGCTCCCGACCCAAACCCTGGCCCTGTTAGCTGTGGGGTCTCTGCATCATCCAAATCACACTCTTGGGCTTGTGGGACATGTGACAATAATGTGGACAGGGAGGATAGAGGCCTGGCCTGTAACACCTGCAGGTAGTGGTATCATGCGCACTGTCAGAGCATTGACACTGTACACTACCAGCACCACGAAGATTTAAGAGAAGAGGTCCCATGGTACCGTGTCATCTGTGGAAATCCCAATAGTCAAAATGTCTTTGACCTACATGGAGTGGAGTCACTGTCAGCTGCATCTTTCCCCGACCTCTCCTTATGTTCACACTCAACCACAACTTAACTCACGATGAAGCTACCACCACATACTTCCACTCCAGAGGAACAGGTGGAAAAGAAGACCACTAAGAGTTTTGAATATGAATTTCCATTCAGTAGTAGGAAAAAAGCTAGATATCCTAAACCTACTTGACAGTGTAAAACCAGATGTTGTCACTGACACAGAGACCCGGCCCGATTCAGAAGTACAGAACTCCGAAATATTCCAAGACACATAAAAATATTTATCGTGGGGACCGAAATAGTAATGGAGGTGGGGTCCTTCTGGCAGTGCACGTAGCACTTGAGAGCTGCCTGGTTACAAAATTTCAAGAAGACGACTATAAGCTGCTTTGGGTCAGACTTAGCTCCATGGAAGAAAATCCCTCTATGTTTGCACTTACCACAGACCATACACTGCTGATGAGGCTAGTCTGACCCACTTCGAAGCTGCACTCAGGAAGGTGGCACAGATCTCCAATGTGCATCTCCATATTGGTGGTGACCTAAAGTTCCCCAGTTGGGACTGGAAGAGAATAGGTGGTTTTGTTTTGTTTTTTGTTGTTGTTGTTGTTTTTTGTGTGTTTTTTTGTTTTGTTTTGTTTTTTTTTGTATTTCCTTTTAAACACGTTAGTATCTCGTGCAAGTTTAGTTTCAGTTGGCTGTGAATTCCATATTTGTGCAATTATGTTTGCTAATGAATAGACTGGAACAGATCCAACGACAGGCTGCCCAGGTTCATCACGAGGGACTACAAGTCTAGGAACCCGGGCTGCGTCACGAAGATGCTGGAAGACCTCAACCTCGCCCCACTGGAAGAGCGCCGCAGACAACAGCGTCTTAACCTATTACATAAGACTGCTGAAGAACGAATCCCAGCTCTACCACCAGGAGAGGTCCTCAAACCAGTCAACACTGGCCGCCGGAGGATCCACCCAACGAGGTACACAGGCTTCAGCAGTAGCAACATCATAGAGCGACAAGTAGTGAACAACCCCCGAGGCTTCAGTATTCCACACAGCAACACAGAACAGCACATGAACTCCTATTTTGTTAGAACAGTAGCACAGCACCATCAGCCCAGGTGGATCACAGTCAAGGCCTGCCCCAACCACTCATTAAATCTACATGTTTTTAGCCAGCCCTTTCCTGGACAGTTAGCAAAGGCTGGCGGGACTACACCTTCTTCACCATCAATGGATAGTCTTTGTACAAAATCATTTTACCTTTGTGTGTCTCTCAAGGGCGCCCCCATTTTTCCGTTGCGAGGATAGCCAATATTGGCTCCTGCAACGTACAAATCCAGATCCAGAGAGAGATGAATTTTCCTTACGTTGGAAAGACAGTGCTCCTTACAAATTTTCATCACTGAGTTTCTTGTAGTAGTAGTAGTAGTAGTAGTTTTGGGACTGGTAGGTCATCTGCCAAGACCTCTGGGTCTATTTATGTCCCCATCGAATCTTCATCTTCACTGCTTTCTTTTTATTTATTAAAAAAAAAAAAAATTTTGTTTGTTGTTGTTCGGCAGGATACGCAAGTACGTTTCTGCAAGAACTTTGCTTTCATTCATCATAACCTTTTTTTCTTTTAAGATGTACTGGTGTCAAGGATATTTTTAACGTGTTAGTATTTTGTACTACGGATCAAAATCAAAAACATCATTTGAAACGACATTCCAGATCAACTGAAACTCAACGGCTTACCGTGGCTTTGCGCTTGACAGCAAACAAGTACCACAACCAGAAGCAGCATCCTCTTTCCTCCTACCCGCCGCGCTCAGACAGTTCAATCGCCATTGTTTCGTTAAGAATATTGCGCTGAGCAGCTGACTGTGACATTTTACCTAACAGAAATGACGTCAAATGACGTCAAATTATATTGTCAGACCGAGGTCTACTGATGGCCCAGACTATGGAAGAAAAAGAAAACAAAAATTAATGGTACCAAAAGCTAATAAGGATCATGATAATAACAAATAATAATAATACGGATGTGACAATAAATAATCATTGATATGTCTGCCAAGTACAAATGATAATGGTTTCTGCATATTCCATTTGGTTTTTAAAAATGTTCTTTCATCCATTTTCAAGGAGATGCAGTTCAGTGACCTGGCGTTTCGGGGTCAGCCGCTTTACTTTATTACATCAGCCAAGATCGCAGCAGACGGACTTTTCTAACATATTTTATTTTATTTACTTTTTTTTTTTTTTTGAAGCAGTAATTATGTAAATGCTTGTTTTATAGACTGGATTGTATTAATTAGGTGTTGCTGTTTTTTTGTGTTTTTTTTTGTGTGTGTGTTTTTTTTGTTTTTGTTTTTGTTTTTTGTTGTTGTTTTTTTTTGTTTTTTTTGTTTGTTTGTTTTTTTTTTTTTGGGGGGGGGGGGGGGTACCAACCGTTCAGACAACCAGACAGTAATAACGGTGCATTGCTTTTCTTTGTTTAATTATGTTAAAAATTGTTTAATTTTTCAATCTATATCAAAACAGTTTCCACAATGGACATGTGCCGGAGAACTGGACACACAGCTTCTTAAAACCCATACCAAAACCAGGAAACGACCATCATCAGGTAAGCGGCTACCGGATCCTAACCATGCAGAACATTGCTGGAAAGCTCATGGAACACATGATAGCCAGGAATCTTGCAAGGGATCTTGAACACAGGCACATTCTCCCTTCAAATCAAGGTGGTTACAGAACAGGCAAGTCCACATGGGAAAATGCAGCTGCTTTTGCATATGAGGTGTATGAAGGATTTCAAAGGAAAGAAGAAACACTAGCAGTAGCAATCGACCTTCAAGATGCCTACAATATAGTCCAGTTTGCGCACCTCATGGAACTGCTACTAAGGTATGGAGTAAGTTTGACACTGACAAGATGGATAGCAGCAGTGCTTCAGGAAAGAACCGTCGTCCTACGCCTTGGAGACTGGATGTCTGCACCTTCTAAACTATCCATGGGACTGCCACAAGGGTCTCCGCTCTCTCCTGTCCTCTACAATGTCTACACGAAGGGCCTTGCAGACTTAAACAACAATGGAATAGCTCGGGTGCTTACTCTTACGGATGGCCTGGTCTTCAAAACTTCGAAAGATGCTCAGGAAAGAACTAAAGCCGTCCAGAAACAACTAAACAATATGGCTCAATGGTTGCAAAGACACAGGATCTTCCATCAATCCAGCGAAAGCCCAAACGTTGCTGTGCACCGTCAACAACAGAACCGCGAGCAAATCACCACCTTCTGTGTCACTCGATGGGATTCAGATCGAGAAAACTGAATGCCTAAGCTACCTAGGAATACACTTCGACAGGATGCTGACCTTCAGACAACATACGGAAATACTGTTCTCAAATGCAAAAAGGGTCTTTCAGTCTTAAAAGCAATGGCAACCAAAGGTATTGAACAACGCCACCTCTTCCTGCTATACCAATCACTCGTCCTCAGTGTGATCGACTACGGACTTGGGCTAACAACACCGTCTCAAAGCAACCTCCTAAAATTAGAAAGAGTTCAAAATGAAGCTAGGAGGCTGATCCTTGGAACAACAAAAGACACGCCCACAGAAACCATGCGATACCTGCTTGACCTTCCTTCAGTGCAGGCCAGAAACAAGTTAGAACAGGTCAAGACCTACTTCAGAGCATTAGAAAACCCTCAAAACCCACTGCATGACGCAGTCAAAGAACCAAAAGGCAGCCGCCTAGGACTAGGAAGATCATGGATGGGGCAAGCAGAAGACACAATCCAGCTAGTATGCCGACTACAAGACCTGAAAGAAACAAAAGAATGGGAGAAAACCCCCGAAAACCTCAACCATCTATTCAACACAGCCATTTCACCCACTTTAGGAAGACATTGTCGGGAATGGCCAGAGGGCAAAACTGATGCAGAAGTGAAGCTACTCATGGAAGAAAACAGTAAAGAAGAGGACATTATCATATACATAGATGGCTAAGTCACCAAAGACCAATCCGGTTGGGGATTCACTGCAAAACAAAATGGAAAAACAATTAGGGAAGAGAATGCTGCCTACAAAGTCACAACCTCCAGCCTAACGGTGGAAGTTGAAGCTGTGACACATGCCCTCCAGTGGCTATCGTCCATCCATACGCCCGGAAACCAACATGCCATGATTCTAACAGACTCAATATACCTCATACAGAAAATTGAAAACGGAATGGGAAGCCCAGAGTGGCATAAGACAATGCGCAACTTTCAGATTAAAAAACTCACATGATCATACTGCCCGGGACATGCAGGTGTTAAGGGAAATGAGCGAGCTGACAGACTTGCTGGTAACGCAACACCAACGAGCGGCCTACATTTAGGAAAATCGGAAATCCTCAGAAAAGTCAAATAATATCAAAAAGAACAGGTACAAGTCCATCACACCATCGATCGCCTCAAAGAAATAAAAGCGAGAGGGAGCGGCCGTCAGTCTAAAATGAAAGGTAGAGCACGATGCTTTGCAAATCAAACAAATATCGGCATCATTTCCAAACCAACATTGCGCAAATTTCTTCAAAACGGAACAGAGTCTCTGTGGGCTTTTCCAAATACAATAGACTGAGCAACACACTAGACGCCACGTTCTTGGCATCAGAGATCTTTTCCCATCCCTCTTGCGGCCAGTCAGTGGCAGCCTCTGTGCGTGTGTGCATGTGTGTGTTTGTGTGCATGTGTGGGTCTGTATTTTTGAGTGCATTTGTGCATGCACGAGAGTGTAAGTGTACACAAGTGTCAGTAGAGTTCTGTGCACGTGCGTGCGTGCGCGCGCGCGCATGTGTGTGTGTGTGTGTGTGTGAGAGAGAGTGAGAGGTGGGGGTGCGGGGGGAGGTGGGGTAGAGGATGAGGTATGTGAGTGTATGCATGCCTACACTGTGGGAGCAATAGGCAATCTTTGTATATTGGGAGCAATCTTTGTATATGTGTGTGTGGGGTTGGGAGTGGGAGATATGGGCATATGTGTGTGTGCTTGTACAAGTAAGTGTTCATCTGTGTGTGTGTGTGTGTGTGTGTGTGTGTGTGTGTGTGTGTGTATGTGTATGTGTGTGTGTGTGTGTGTGTGTGTGTGTGTGCCGTGGAAGCTGCGATACATAGACTAGAAATGAGTGTGTGGAGGAGTGGGGTAGAGGAGGTGCAAGGTAATGTGTGTGTGTGTGTGTGTGTGTGTTGGAGCTCATGTACGTTTATATGTATTTGACTGTGCTTTCATATCTGTGAAACTGCATGTTTAGTGCATATCTGTTATGCATGTGTGGGTGTATATGTGAATGTGTGTCTTCATGTTTTACATCTATTTGCTTATTTATCATTATCTATTTATATTATTTATATTTATTTATTTATTATTGTTATTTTATTATTATTATTATTACCGTTACCTTTTTTTCAATAATTATTATTTATTTATTTGTGTAAGCTTATCTATTATTTATTCACCTTTTTTTTAACATTATAATTATTTATTTATTTATTTATTTGTGTAAGCTTAGCTATTATTTATTCACCTTTTTTTCCCCCCTCAAGGCCTGACTAAGCGCGTTGGGTTACGCTGCTGGTCAGGCATCTGCTGGGCAGATGTGGTGTAGCGTATATGGATTTGTCCGAACGCAGTGACGCCTGCTTGAGCTACTGAAACTGAAACTTTCAACAAAGAGGATTGAAAAAGAGCTTAATTTGGATATTTGGTGAATAATGATTAGATAAAGAGAATTATATAATGATGAAATATGATATGACCAAGACAAATTATTGTCTACTGTAACTCCAAGGATTTTGTGACTGTTGGGTTATTTCCCTTGATGACTTACGAGAAGTTAGCAGAGTCGCTTGGCGGGAATAAATCATAACAACAGACTATGATTGATGTGTGTTCATTTGAGACTGAAATATCACATTGACGACGAGAATTCCCAAAGGACTCATGGAGGGAAGTATCAAAATACATTTCTATTTGCTTTCCGTGTAATAGTTCTCACAAGATACACAGTTCTTGGAAAAATATGTACTTGTTTGTTTCATGCTGGACAGAGATGTTAACGCCATTTTGGATCAGTCAACAAACCTGCAAATTGTTTTTCCACTGTGACAGAAGTTGTTGTGGTGGTGGTGTTTTTCTCCAGTCATAAACTTTGCTAGAGTGTAATCCGCAATTCAGAATGGCACACACAAAATTAATAAGTCTGATGAGTTCAATCCTGCTGTTGAAAATTTTGATTGTTATATTAACGCCTTACTTTGAAGCAAACGACATTGTTGAAGAAAAACAAAACAGTGTATTCTTGTCAGTTATTGGTGCCAAATATTATTCACTGTTTCGTTCACTGTGCTCACCTGACACACCAGCAACAAAGGATTATGACGACCTCTTTGCTATCCTCAAGGCACATGAGTCACCCAAACCACGTATCATAGATGAAAGGTTCAAATTTCACAACAGAAAGCAGAATAAGCTGGAAACTGTGAGCGACTTTGCATCAGAACTGAGCATTCATTGAGGACACCGGGCTGTTCATCTAATGGGAGGCGAACGAGGAAGAAGAAGAACTGAGATCAGACATAACTTACAGGTCAGGATGTCAGTGAAGGACTGTCACCTCACTGAGATCAGACACAACTTACATGACAGGATGTCAGTGAAGCGCTGTCACCTCACTGAGATCAGACATAACTCACAGGTCAGGATGTCAGTTGAAGCGCTGTCACCTCACTGAGATATGACAGAGCTTACAGGTCAGGATGTCAATGAAGGGCTGTCACCTCACTGAGATAGGACAGAGCTTACAGGTCAGGATGTCAGTAAAGGGCTGTCAGCTCACTGAGATAGGACAGAAATTTCGGGTCAGGATGTCAGTGAAGGGCCGTCGCTTCACTAAGATAGGACAGAGCTTACAGGTCAGGATGTCAATGAAGGGCTGTCATCTCACTCAGATAAGACAGAACTTACAGCTCAGGATGTCAGTGAAGGGCTGTCACCTCACTGAGATAAGACAGAGCTTACATGTCATGATGTCAATGAAGGGCTGTCATCTCACTCAGATAAGACAGAACTTACAGCTCAGGATGTCAGTGAAGGGCTGTCACCTCACTGAGATAAGACAGAGCTTACATGTCATGATGTCAGTGAAGGGCCTTCAGCTCACTGAGAAAGACAGAGCTTACAGGTCAGGATGTCAGTAAAGGGCTGTCAGCTCACTGAGATAGGACAGAAATTTCGGGTCAGGATGTCAGTGAAGGGCCGTCGCCTCACTAAGATAGGACAGAGCTTACAGGTCAGGATGTCAATGAAGGGCTGTCATCTCACTCAGATAAGACAGAACTTACAGCTCAGGATGTCAGTGAATGGCTGTCACCTCACTGAGATAAGACAGAGCTTACATGTCATGATGTCAGTGAAGGGCCTTCAGCTCACTGAGATAAGACAGAGCTTACAGGTCAGGATGTCAGTGAAGGTCCGTCACCTCACTGAATTTGGACAGAGCTGACAGGTCAATTTTTTAGTGAAGGGCTGTCACCTCAATGAGATAAGACAGAGCTTACAGGTCAGAATGGCAGTGAAGGGTCGTCACCTCAATGAGATTGGACAGAACTTTTGGGT
>NC_134894.1:60902355-60929855 GCF_041734735.1 Babylonia areolata | reverse complement strand
AGATGTGAAGCTACTCAAAAATGAAAAGAGGAAAGAAGAGGACATCACCAAAGGCCAATCCGGTTGGGGATTCACTGTGAAACAAAATGGAAAAACAATCAGGGAAGAGAATGCCTACAAAGTCACAACCTCTAGCCTAACGATGGAAGTTGAAGCTGTGACACATGCCCTCCAGTGGCTATCATCTATCCATATGCCCGGAAACCAGCATGCCATGATTCCAGCAGACTCAACGAACCTCATACAGAAAATTGAAAGCAGAATGGGAAGCCCAGAGTGGCATGAGGCAATGCGCAACTTTCAGATTAAAAAAAACAAACTTACATGGTCATACTGCCCAGGACATGCAGGTGTTACGGGAAATGAGCTAGCTGACAGACTTGCTGGTAACACAACAACAACGAGCGGCCTACATCTAGGAAAATCAAAAATCCTCAGTGCAGCGACACGCTCTCTGTGGGGAGAGCAGCCGGAATTTCACACAGAGAAATCTGTTGTGACAAAAAAGAGTAATGCAATAAAATACACTTCATTACGAAACAGACGCATCGCAGAAGCTGAAAGAAAACGCACCACCGCAAGGCACGAGCAACCTCCACTTCCACTGCAGCACCAACCCATGTGTTGTCCCTCGTGTAGGCCAGCCTTCAGGGCCCGGCCTGGCCTCACCTGTCAACGCCGGACCCACAGACACAGATCCTCCATCTGACACCAAAGTCGTGGTCATCTTTGAATCCGATGAAGGAACAACAACATGTAATTAATCATTCAAACTGGTCAAAAGTCTTTTGAGTCTGTTACTGGAGAGTCTTGTTCCAAGTTTTTTATGCTTTTTTGGCTTCGGCCCAAATGTCTGAAAATGGATTTCCGTATTTCATAATAGCATCAGGTCTTCGGTCTGTGTTAATTGTCAGACATCGTGATGGTTCTCCGTATCCAGAGGTTGTAGACAGGGCGATACTATATCACCTTAGTTGTTTACACTGTGTGTAGACCTACTGGCTGCCATGGTCAGACAAAACAATAACATAATGGCTTTAGAATCGGAGAAACGGAGCATAAAGTATTGAAGTATGCTGACGACAATGAACGTTCCTTTGGTGGAAGAGAAAGTACATTTGAGAAAGCAATTAACACCGTTAGCATATTATATAGTAGATAATCTGGTTTGTTTTTGAATACGGGTATGTTCAATACTGTGTGGCTTGGAAGACTAAAAGAAAATACATTAGCAATTTATTCTGCATGTTCACATGCAAAGGAACCCTGCGGAGTTTAAAGTAGTGGAAAATAGTTTACTAATACTTAGAAAGAGCGTGAAATATTCATCTTCAAGAAAAATAAAAATGCATCAGCTAAATCTTCATAATGTAGCTAAAAGGACAAACTACTGCTCTGGGAAGAGTTGCTGTGTTGAAATATCTAATTTTGTCCACAATCTCTCTGTGGGTGTTGAATCTGATCCTCCTGAAAACCCGGTTTAGATCACAGAGAAAATCGTCGATAAGCTTGTCATGTTGCCAGGTGTCTCTCCCACACTCTTTCTGGTGGAAGCAGGGCACACACACTAATGTACAATTAGCTTACAAATGCAAACACATCAACCAGTAACGACGCACGTGGAGATGCAGTAAATGGAGTTTATTTCCATCATTTCGTCAGGATTTGTGTAAACTTGGAACAGGAAGTGAAAGTTCGCGTAGGGGATGGTCATGCGTCGTTTCGAGTTGGCAAGAGAGGAGTGTTGGAAAGAGTCTACCGTTCGAAACAGCAGGAGACTACGCAAGTTGTGGTACCCAAGCACTTACGACAACAGATCATGCAGTTGGGACATGATGCGCCTATGGCAGGACACATGGGAGTGAGGAGGACGAAGCAGAGAGTCGCCCGAGACTTTTATTGGCCGGGTATGTGTGGGGACATAGCGAGATACGTCAGGTCATGTCCACAGCATCAAAAAAATGTGGATAAGGGGCGAATACCACCAGTACCCGTGATGAGAACGCCCATTCCTGAAAACCCGTTCGACAAGGTGGGAGTGGACATTGTGGGACCCATACGCCCAGCATCGTCACGTGGGAATAGATACGTGCTGGTGCAGGTTGACCATACCACCAGGTATCCTGACGCAGTGCCACTCAAGAACATAGACACTGTGACTGTGGCGGAGGTGCTGTGGGGACTGTGGTGTCGCACCGGAGTACCTAAGACGGTGCTTACAGACAAGGGGACCCAGTTCACCAGCAACATGATGGGAGAAGTCCATAGGTTGTTGGGGATCAAAGGAGAGACTACTACACCTTACCATGCTCAATGCAATGGAGTCATGGAACGATTTAATGGAACACTCAAGAAAATGATCAGGAAGCTGGCCATGGACAGGCCTACTGAGTGGAACCAGTGGATCCCAGCTGCGCTCTTTGCGTACCGTGAGACACCGCAAGAGAGCACGGGGTTTACCCGGTTTGAGTTGCTCTATGGCAGGCAGGTGCGAGGACCTCTATTCATTTTGAAAGAAGGATGGACTGAGCCAGGAGAAGAGGAGGAAAACCGTACTGTAGCAGAGTATGTGGTTGACCTCAGGAATCGCATCGTACAGACCTGTGAGATTGCACGACAAGCAGTGAAGAAGGCTGCAGGAACTAACAAGCGGTACTTTGATCGCAAGGCCAGGCAGAGGACTTTCGACCCAGATGACCGAGTGTATGTGCTCCGCCCCGCCAAGCATAACAAGCTTGAGCTGACGTGGCAAGGACCATACCGGGTTATTGAGAGGCTAGGGGAGGTGGACTACAAAATCCAAATGCCCCAAGGCACGACAGTGTGGCATGCTAATATGCTCAAGAAGCACGTGCCACGTGAAGAATCCAGACAAGTAGAACCAGCCGTGCAAGCAATTGTACTGGAACCAGACCCAGAGGGGGAGGAGTGCTCGGTGAGGAGTGATGACATACCTCTTATTCCACTGGAGGCAACGGAGGGTGTCGAGGATGTGGTCATCGAGACTGAGGATCCTGATTTTGCGGAACAACTTCGCGTGCTTGTGGAGGAGTTTGACGATGTGTTCACCGACTTACCGACGTGCACCACGCTCGAAGAGTGTAGGATCAATCTACGGACAGACGTGCCAGTGTGTTGCAAGCCTTACCCAGTGCCGTTCTCACAACGAGAGACGGTGGAAAAGGAGATAGATGCGATGCTGAAACTGGGGGTGATTGAGCCATCAACTTCTTCATATGCATCACCCATTGTGCTCGTCAAAAAGAAGGATGGCAAGGTCAGGTTCTATGTCGACTACCGGAAGCTCAATAAGGTAGTGGAGTTTGACACAGAGCCCATTCCTGACATTGACTGTTTGTTTGCAAAACTCGGAGACAAGGTGGTACTGAGTAAGATCGACCTGGCGAGAGGGTATTGGCAGATCCTGGTCGCAGAGGAGGATCGACCCATAACGGCGTTTGTGACACATCAAGGGTGCTACCAATGGCGAGTCATGCCGTTTGGATTGTGCACCTCAGGAGCAGTCTTCACGTGCATGATGCGGAGGCTTATCCTTCCTCCCCAGACGCCAGACATCGACAATTTCATTGACGATGTGTTGGTTGCCACAGAAACCAAGGAGGAGCATCTTCAGACGTTGAGGAAATTGTTTCTGCGTCTGAGGGAATGTCACGTCTTGGCAAGACCGTCCAAGTGTGAGCTAGGATGCCAGGAGGTGGAGTACCTGGGACATCGCGTTGGGGATGGCAAGATCCAACCCACACTTGAAAAGATGCAGAAGATCAGGGAGGCGCCCCGACCGGTGACGAAGAAGGAGGTCAGAAGCTTCTTGGGATTGGTAGGCTACTACCGGAAGTTCATTCCCAGATTCGCTAACATAGCTTTGCCCCTCACCAACTTGACGAAGGGCGGAGAACCCAGGAAGGTGAGATGGACGGACGAATGCCAGGAAGCATTTGATGCGCTGAAGGACAAGTTATGCTCTGCGCCAGTGTGTAGGTTACCAGTGGCCAACAAGCCATTTGTCCTACAGACAGATGCGTCGGAAACTGGTGTAGGAGCCATCCTTCTGCAGGTTCATGACGGAGAGATGCATCCAGCGGCGTGTGCAAGCAAGAAGTTACTCCCGGCCGAAAAGAAGTACCCCATCATTGAAAAGGAGTGTTTGGCACTGGTATGGGGAGTCAACAAGTTTGCCCGCTATCTGTATGGGACAGAGTTCGTGGTCCAGACAGACCACTCACTACTCCAACACCTGGAGAGAGTCAAGTCGGCAAGTGGGAGAGTGATGCGCTGGGCCTTGCAGCTCCAACCCTTTCAATTCAGGGTTGAAGCGATCCCAGAAAGCCAGAACGCAGTAGCAGACTATCTCAGCCAATATGTGTTGTGATTGTGCTGTTGCAAAAGGAGTGCTGATGGATGGATACTATTGTGATCGTAGCTGTCCATTTTGTGGTACCAGTAGAAGGGTTGGTACCGTAGGAGGGGGGTGAGTTATATCAGTACGTAGTGACAGCACTGTCTACTTGCTGTACGTCTGGTACGATGTCAAAGGTGTTGATATCGTAGGAGGGGGGTATGTCAGGACTGAGACAGCACTAAGCGCCAAATGCTAGTGTGGTTGTTGCCAAGTTAGGCAGCGAGTGCAAGAGTCTAAATCTGTAAATAGACTTGTGTATAACCAATCAGCTGTAGTGTATTTTAACCAATCAGAATGTAAGGTGGATGAACGGTCAACCAATCAGCTGTAGTGTATTTTAACCAATCAGCTGTAGTATATTTTAACCAATCAGAATAGGCTTTCGTTGTCTGGGACATTATCTTAGAGTTCTACGTGGGGAGGAGTTAAGAGAGAATATCTATGTGTGTGCTCCCTGCGGAAGGCAGGCGTATTTTGCTCCATGTGTTTAGGATGTGACTTAGTGCATGGTGGTACTGTGTGCTAGGGACTTCAGTCCAGAGGTGATGGACTATTCCTTGTTTTCCTTGTGCCTGAAGCACTTGTTAGAAGTGTGCCGAAGGATTGTGTTGTTTGTTTTGGGACTGGGGTACTACGCGTTGCTGTGGGCGAGCTACATCTTGCGTTACTAGTACAACGTTGCTGTGGGTGAGCTACATCTTGCGTTACTAGTACAACGTTGCTGTGCGGCGAAGACAGTGTTATTCCTTTGTCACCAGTGACTGTGAAGTACGGGGTGTGAGCCAGTTCCCTTTTGTGTTCGTCGTCCTGGGAAAGCGTGGTCAGCGGGCGTCGGAGGACGTTGGATACGTGAAATTCCCATTGTGCATCTCCGTTCCTGTACATAGCCCCATAACCTTTTCTTCTGGCTGGATTTGCCTAATCATATTTTGTTTTACCGTCTAGATCTATCCCACCCCTGTACATTCTCCCTGTGTGAGTGGTCCGACGTGTGGTAGGGGAAGCTGGATTGTGAATGTTCTTTGATTGGTGACCTATGTATGTGGTGGTCAAGAGGTTATCGACCTGGCATTGAGATTGTTGCTCGCAGGATTGCGTGGAAAGATTGTGGGTTTAGTGTGGAGTGTGCTGAAGTTACCATTACGTCGGAAGCGAACGAGAAGGCTGAGTGTTGAGTGTGTGATTAAGTGGGCTGTGCACGTGTTGTATGAAGGGAAATAAAAGGTTAAATTGCTATTTAGTGTTATATTGTGTTATTTTGTGTCTGTAGCTGGCGAATGTGGTGAAAGTTTTTCGTCACAAGTGTTTGTTTTGTTGGTGTGATTGTTGGTGGGAGCCAGCCTTTAAGTTTATTATTTACTGCCTGCCACTCCAGGTCGTCAAGACCTGACACTCCGTTTTCAGAGGGGTGCATGCTGGGTATGTTCTTGTTTCCATAACCCACCGAACGCTGACATGGATTACAGGATCTTTAACGTGCGTATTTGATCTGCTTGGTTATACACATGAAGGGGGTTCAGGCACAAGCATGTCTGCACATCTGTTGACCGGGGAGATCGGAAAAAATCTCCACCCTCTACCCACCAAGCGCTGTTACCGAGATTTGAACCCGGGACCCTCAGATTGAAAGTCCAGCGCTTTAACCACTTGGTTATTGCGCCCATCAAAGCAAACAAACAAACAAAGGAACAAAGAAAAACCTGACGTGTGCTGTGTGGGGGTGGGCAGGTGAACAGCAAAAAAAAACAACTAACAAAGAAAAACCTGACGTGTGCTGTGTGTGGGGGTGGGCAGGTGAACAGCAACAACAAAAAAACTAACAAAGAAAAACCTGACGTGTGCTGTGTGGGGGTGGGCAGGTGAACAGCAAAAAAAAAAAAAACCTAACAAAGAAAAACCTGACGTGTGCTGTGTATGGGGGTGGGCAGGTGAACAGCAACAAAAAAAAAAACTAACAAAGAAAAACCTGACGTGTGCTGTGTGTGGGGGTGGGCAGGTGAACAGCAAAAAAACCAAACCTAACAAAGAAAAACCTGACGTGTGCTGTGTGGGGGTGGGCAGGTGAACCTGTGCTTCCAGCGCGTGGCGGCGGACATCCTGCGGATCAAGCTGACCCGCCCTGAGCTGGAACAGCAGCACCGCGTGGTCAAGGCTGAGGTCATCCACCACAAGAACGACCGCGCCCCCGTCACCAGGCCTGCCGCCAAGGGCACCAAGAGCTCTCTCTGCTCCATCCAGTGACACCGGAACCCTGCAGCCGTGTGGATACCGATCCATTTTGATGGCAGATACTCCTCAAGTCTTGTGGAAAACAGGCCCTGTTCTTTTGGTCAGGGCTAAAGTTTCACCCATTAGACAATGTCAGTTTTAAAAGTCAAGAATAAAAAAGAAAGACAGAAGACAACACACGTATATCAAAACTACAACTACAACAATATCAAAAAAACAACACCCAAAAAAACCAGGGAAGCACGAAAACAATGAGGGAAAAAGTGAACAAATGACAGATGCGAAAAACAAATGAAACGAAAGCTCAACAGAAGAGGCGTCACTTAATACAAAAAACGAGTGGAGAAGGAAGATTGACAAGTATGACATTTGCAAGAGCTGACATACACATTGTGGCTTTCAGTGGAATCAACGGACCCTGTGTCCCGTCATGTACAAATTCCAAGCCAGCCTTGAACAAAGACCTGTCATGTTTTGTGTGTGCATGTGATCCCATGTCAGAAAGTGTTGTCAAGACAGAAGCATATAGAAGACTGTTTCACAAATGCTGAAGACCTTGTTTCACAAATGCTGAAGACCTTGTTCACAAATGAATTTTGTAAACTAAATGATCAGCTTTTATCACAAACTCACACATTCCCACATAGGCACTCACTATTTGTGTGAGAGAGCTTTAAAATATATATTTCAGATACCAACATTTGACCTTTATACTTTTTTCTGTATATAAAATTATTGTTTCCCTCTGACATTTTCGTGGTTTGCAATTTACCCTGAGATAAAATCTGCTCCTTTGATGAAATTTTCCTCTTTTGAGAAATTGTTTGTTCCCTTCTGTTTGTGATATTTCCACAAACACCAACAAAATATCCTGACATGTTACTAGTTTTTTGTGGACGTCAGCTTTCCAGGGTGAAAACGTTTTGAATGGAAGGATGAGGTTTTCCAAAGAAACCTTGCTGTGGTGAAAGACGTGTTGATCTCAACTGTCAGTATTGACCTGAGTGCATGTACATGACCAGTGTGATATGACCGTGATATGTTGTTTACCAAAGTATTCTTTTATCATGTGAATATGTCATCGTTGAAGTGTTTTTGGTGTTTTCTTCTTGTTTTTTTTCATCATGTGAATATGTCATCATTGAAGTGTTCATGGTGGTGTTTTTGTTGTTTTTTTTCATCATGTGAATATGTCATCGTTGAAGTGTTCATGGTGGTGTTTTTGTTGTTTTTTCCATCATGTGAATATGTCATCGTTGAAGTGTTCATGGTGGTGGTGTGTACTAGAGGTGTTTTTTTTTGTTTTTTTTCCATCTTGTGAATGTTTCATTGTTGAAGTTTGTATTTGTCACAACCCATAAGGGGTTGCCCATGAACCCCCGCACCTTCCCAGACTAACTAACACCCCGACAACACAAAACACAGAGACATAGATAAATCAGCTCAATTCTTTACTGTTGTACACTGGTCCAGACACACAAACTGAAACACTTAACTACAGCAACACTTTTTAGTTACATCATAGCAGCATGATCAAGACACAGTAAGCCCTAATAACAGCAGCACGGATCTACGCAAAAGAAAAAAAAATGTCAGTTCACTTGAACTTAAATCAAGTTCATCTGTTGAAGGACAGCATCACTGAACTGGCTTTGTCGTACGCCCGCAGAAACGGAGGGGGTGGAAACGGGACGAGGGACTGTGGGTGAGGACGTTGGAAATATGAGGTGGGGGGAAGGAGTGGAAGTGAGGGGATTTGGAAAGGACAGGGCTGAAGGGGAATGACTGTAGAGGCGAACCCTGGAGTTCCGTCGGGGTAGCAGACAGGGGGAACCCACAGGAAAAGTCAAGGGAACAAATCTGTAACAACTCCCATATTTCTGTAGATTACATTTGAAAGAGTACCCCCCCCCCCCCTTCCTGGAATGATACGGAATGCACTAAGGAAATAATTGGTTATCTTATCATCATATACAGTCAATTCCACACAATGCTACGAACGCCAAAAGTACATGAAATATTTATGATTTATCCAGTAATTAAAGAGTTAAACTCGCGTGCAGTCCGAAAGAGACATTTACCCTAACTGACAAAAATGTCGGTATCAATCCTTGTGTTTTCAAACTACCGAAACAAAACTCAGTGAGCCCACATTGCAATCTACCAATCACATTTCAAATACCACACAAACGTTTTGGAAATCTTAGGCTGCAGTTGGACACAGTTCACAAAGGAAATGGATCAGAAACAACTCGAGCTGAATACATAGCAAAACAACCCTAAACACAACCTTATTATCCCAACATAAATATCTAGAAATAAAAGAATACTGGATTTAAAAGATTTCCGTTAAAACAATCCCAAAATACAACCAAATGCCACAAGTTACGACACTAACACCACGAGGACAAACTAACTATACAACTCCCCCCTCACCTGTCACCAGGCAGGAATCAGGCTCACCACTGGCCCAGGAGAGAACACGAAACACAGATCCACACAGAGGCAGAAGGGGGTCACACCAGAACCGAACCCCACGACTGTCTAAGAGGGCACCCAACAGCTCGCTTGCTGGAACGGCGACCCTTCTCCTTCCAAAGCTCGGCACCAAAGGCCAAGCAAAACTCTCCCTTTACAACGAGGTTAACTCCGAACTCATCTCAAGAGTTCAGAGCGAGAAGGACTAAGGACATGCCACACACATCACGACAGATTCACGTGCTTCAGTTCGGAACAGAACTGAGCACACAAGAGAACGATAGAGCAAAAGGGGGAGAGAGGAGGGAGAAAGGTAGAGGGAAAAGGAGAGGAGGGGAAGGGAGAGAGAGGAGAGGGGAAAGGGAGACGAACACACGAACACACGCACAACTGAATGCCACGAGCCGTGACAGTATTGCAGTGTCTGTTGTGTGCTCATTAGTTATGTTTTCCTTTTGTTCACAGTTGTCTCACTTCCTTTATTTATTTATTTCTTCTTCTTCTTCTTCTTATTATTATTATGATTACTACTACTTTTTTATATTATAATTATTATTTATTTATTTATGTACGCTTATAGTTGACTTCATCAGGTTTTTTGCACCTTATACGTATTGTTAGTAGTGGTAGTAGTTATTTTTTTATGTATTTATCTATTATTTATTCACCTTTTTTTTTTCTCAAGGCCTGACTAAGCGCATTGGGTTACGCTGCTGGTCAGGCATCTGCTTGGCAGATGTGGTATTGCGTATATGGATTTGTCTGAACGCAGTGACGCCTGCTTGAGCCACTGAAACTGAAACTGTCTCACTTCCAGTTTTCAACTGTGTAATGCAGTACAACACGACACAGCACGATGCGACATGACACAGCGCTACACACCTTGACACAGCACAACACAGCACGATGCGACATGACACAGCGCTACACACCTTGACACAGCACAACACAGCACGATGCGACATGACACAGCGCTACACACCTTGACACAACACGACACAGCACGATGCGACATGACACAGCGCTACACACCTTGACACAACACGACACAGCACGATGCGACATGACACAGCGCAACACACCTTGACACAACACGACACAGCACGATGCGACATGACACAGCGCTACACACCTTGACACAACACGACACAGCACGATGCGACATGACACAGCGCTACACACCTTGACACAGCACAACACAGCACGATGCGACATGACACAGCGCTACACACCTTGACACAACACGACACAGCACGATGCGACATGACACAGCGCAACACACCTTGACACAACACGACACAGCACGATGCGACATGACACAACAATACAATACCATCATTATTTTTTCATCACTTGATGATGATGATGACGATGGTGATGGTGATGATGATTTATTTGATGTTATTTCTCCACCATCATCATTTTCATCACCTGATGATGAAGACAATGATGATGATGATGACCATGGTGATGATTGATGTTATTCCTCCATCTTCATCATTTTCATCAGTTGACAGTGACCACTTCACTGTTCTTCTGACCAAAGTCACTTCTCAGTTTTCATATTTTTATTTCTAATCAGTCATGAACATTTTTCTAAAAAGCAAACAATCAAACAAAAAACACTCACCTGCATCACTTTTGACCATTACATTTTCATAGGCATCATGTTTCTTTGTCGTGAAAAGAGTTACTTTACAGATGTATTTTATAATTGAATTGTATCTCTTTGTGGTGAAACAGGTTTATCTGTAATAACTGTTCAATGTACTCACTTGATAGCACTTATATATATATATATATATATATATATATATATATATATATTTTTTTTTTTTTTTTTTTTTTTTTTTTCCAGTTTGTGACTGTATTAATAATCTTCTTTGAGTGAGTTTGTGTGTCTCTGCCGAAATCCTATGTGTTTAACCCTGGCAGTATTTTACAACTGGTGTGGTCAGTTGACCAGTATCCCCCCCTCCCCTCTGCCCCCCCCCTCCCCCTTCCCCCCGTCTCTCTGCCCCCTTCCCCTCACCCCTTCCCCCCTCCCCCTGCCCCCCTCTCCCCAGTCACTGAGGCTCCTGTCTTCTCAATCCACAACGATGTTTTGATCTGTGATAGATAACGTCAGCCATTTGAATGAAGCAGAGACATCACTGAGTGTCCTGTTTTGATCCAGGATCAGAGGATTCATACTGCAGGGTACATGACTGGATTTCTGCCTGTGTTTTGTCATACTGGGGATTTTTTTTTTCTCTCTCAGTTATTGTCCACTTGTTACGCTTCAGCACGTTAATGTATATTGGATTCCTCATGCAAAAAGTGTGGGGTGTGGGGGGGGTGTATGTGTGAGAGAATCTCTGTGTGTGTGAGTGTCTGTGTGTGCATGTGCGTGTGTCTGAGTGTTAGTATGGGTGGATGTGGTTTAGGGGCTGTAGTTACTGAGTTTGGGGGCTGTAGTTTAAGTGTAGTTACTGACTTTGGGGCTGTAGTTACTGAGTTTGGGGGCTGTAGTTACTGAGTTTGGGGCTGTAGTTACTGAGTTTGGGGACTGTAGTTACTGAGTTTGGGGGCTGTAGTTTAACTGTAGTTACTGAGTTTGGGGACTGTAGTTTAACTGTAGTTACTGAGTTTGGGGGCTGTAGTTTAACTGTAGTTACTGACTTTGGGGCTGTAGTTACTGATTTTGGGGCTTTGGTTTCTGAGGTTGGGCTTTGGTTGATAAGTTTCAAATGTTCATGGACAATCAACAGAATTTGTTGAGATAAAATTTTTAAAAAGTACTATTATTTGTCTACCATCACGCCAAGAACTTGTGAGCAGTATTGGCACTAACAGTTGATCCAGATGATGCATTTTATTTTCCGCATTTAACTCTGTGTATATAATTATGTAATAAATATTTGAGAGCTGAGATCAGATGTTTTGCTTGTGGTGTGAATATTTCAGGATTTGCTGTGAATGATGTTTTATTTTGTTTAGAATGTTGTAAAAAGAAGAAGAAAGGAAAACCCACAAACTGAAATAGGTTGTGTGGTGTTGAGGTCACAGTGTGTGTGTGTGTGTGTGTGTGTGTGTGTGTGTGTGTGTGTGTGTGTGGACAGTGAGTGTGTTAAGTCATTCAATTTAAAATCTATTCACATGGATTACTTTACAAATTGTAATTAAATCCCTTTCACCGCCAACGTCGCATTTCCGCACCAGCTAGGTAAAGCTCCCATGTCACTGAAATGCAACCAGATGATGGGCCTTTTGTGCATTAACCTGATGCTCTTAATTTTCAGTGGTAGGATTGGCCGTTTTTTTTCTACACATCACAGGGGAATCCCCAGCTATTCTTAGACACCATCATTTCCGTGGTTCCTGCACAAGGTTAACTTGCACTCTGAACTGACTGGCAGTGAAAAGTCTCAGCCTCTGGAGGAAGGCAATGCATTGATGAGGAAAAGATTCACATGTAAATAAACCGACAGTACAAGTGAAAACATGCAAGGTGTTCACCATTCCTGCCACACACACACACACACACACACACACACACTCACACACACACACACACACACACACTCACTCACTAACACACACACATGCAGGCGCGCACTTGCACACACACACACACATGAAAGCGCGCGCACGCAGGCACACACCACACACACACACACACACACACATGAAGGCGTGCACTCGCACGCACACACACATACACACACTCACACACACACACACACACACACACACACACACACACACACACACACACATGAAGGCGCGCACTCGCACACACACACACACACACACACACACAACGGCGCGCGCGCGCGCACATGAAGGCGCGCGCACACACACACACACATGAAGGTGCGCGCACGCACGCATACACACACACACACACACACACACACACACACACACACACTATCACACACAGAAATTTCCTCTCGGCAAACGTTAGAGTTCAGACCTCAGAACTGTCAGTTAGATAAAGCAGGTATTAGTGTGGATGAGGTTGCTGTTGATAAAAAGAAACACCTTGCGAACAAAATCAGTCCATTTTGAGTACACTGCTTGTATGGAGGACGTACCTCGCCCCCACCCCACCCCCGTACCCCACTCCCCCCACCCCACCACCACACGCAACCACACACACACACACACACAGATTGACAGATGGACAGTAGAGAGAGAGGGGGGGTGGGGGTGGAGGGCAGTCCCACGTGCAGGGCGATCTTCACGGTCCACACCAGCGAAGTAAAAGATGCACACACAGCAAGAACAGTTTTCTGACTGGGAAAAACAACAACACACACACACACACACACACACGCTGGCCCACTTACTCATGCACACTCACACAACGCTCACTGACTACCCTTTCTGAGCTGAACGTTGCGGAGAGAGGGAGGGGGGGAGGGGCGTGATCAGATATAATTCACGGAGTGGAGAGGGGAGGTCAGAACTGGAGCTGCAGTCAGTTGTGGCGGCAGAGCTTGGCCATTCTAGACGTATTCATTCCCTTCTCGCCGGTAGGTTGTTGGGTGTTGTGAATCTTCACTTTGCGGAAAGCAAAGGACAAAAACTATAGTGATGGGTAAGCCATTGATGGTAATGATAGCAGCTACAGCAGCAGCTGTGGTGTTGGCAACTTCAGCAGCAGAAGAAGTGGACTCTGGGACGAGTGACGGGGGCCACACTTACAGCGGCAAAGTGCTGCTGGTTTCCATGGACGGGTTTCGCTGGGACTACATCAAGAGCGTGGCGGGCCTGACCAGCTTCTCACGGCTGTCTGACACGGGATGCTCAGTGGACTTCGTCCATCCAGCCTTCGCCACCAAGACCTTCCCCTGCCACTACACTATTGCCACAGGTACTGTGTCTGTCACTATACAGTATACTATTGCCACAGGTACTGTGTCTGTCACTATACAGTATACTATTGCCACAGGTACTGTGTCTGTCACTATACAGTATACTATTGCCACAGGTACTGTGTCTGTCACTATACAGTATACTATTGCCACAGGTACTGTGTCTGTCACTATACAGTATACTATTGGCACAGGTACTGTCTGTCACTATACAGTATACTATTGGCACAGGTACTGTGTCTGTCACTATACAGTATACTATTGCCACAGGTACTGTGTCTGTCACTATACAGTATACTATTGGCACAGGTACTGTCTGTCACTATACAGTATACTATTGGCACAGGTACTGTCTGTCACTATACAGTATACTATTGCCACAGGTACTGTGTCTGTCACTATACAGTATACTATTGGCACAGGAACTGTCTGTCACTGTCACAATACAGTATACTATTGGCACAGGTACTGTCTGTCTCTGTCACAATACAGTATACTATTGGCAAAGGTACTGTCTCTGTCACTATACAGTATACTATTGGCACAGGTACTGTCTCTGTCACTATACAGTATACTATTGGCACAGGTACTGTCTGTCACTATACAGTATACTCTTGGCACAGGTACTGTCTCTGTCACAATACAGTATACTACTGGCACAGGTACTGTCTCTGTCACTATACAGTATACTATTGGCACAGGTACTGTCTGTCTGTCTCTGTCACAATACAGTATACTATTGGCACAGGTACTGTCTCTGTCACTATACAGTATACTATTGGCACAGGTACTGTCTGTCACTATACAGTATACTATTGGCACAGGTACTGTCTGTCACTATACAGTATACTATTGGCACAGGTACTGTCTCTGTCACTATACAGTATACTATTGGCACAGGTACTGTCTCTGTCGCAATACAGTATACTATTGGCACAGGTACTGTCTCTGTCACTATACAGTATACTATTGGCACAGGTACTGTGTCTGTCTCTGCCACAATACAGTATACTATTGGCACAGGTACTGTCTCTGTCACTATACAGTATACTATTGGCACAGGTACTGTCTCTGTCACTATACAGTATACTATTGGCACAGGTACTGTCTCTGTCACAATACAGTATACTATTGGCACAGGTACTGTCTGTCTCTGTCACAATACAGTATGCTATTGGCACAAGTACTGTCTGTCTCTGTCACTATACAGTATACTATTGGCACAGGTACTGTCTCTGTCACTATACAGTATACTATTGGCACAGGTACTGTCTGTCACTATACAGTATACTATTGGCACAGGTACTGTCGGCCTGTCACAATACAGTATACTATTGGCACAGGTACTGTCTCTGTCACTATACAGTATACTATTGGCACAGGTACTGTCGGTCTGTCACAATACAGTATACTATTGGCGCAGGTACTGTCTCTGTCACAATACAGTATACTATTGGCACAGGTACTGTCTGTCTGTCACAATACAGTATACTATTGGCACAGGTACTGTCTGTCACTATACAGTATACTATTGGCACAGGTACTGTCTGTCTGTCTCTGTCACTATACAGTATACTATTGGCACAGGTACTGTTTCTGTCACTATACAGTATACTATTGGCACAGGTACTGTCTCTGTCACTATACAGTATACTATTGGCACAGGTACTGTCTCTGTCACAATACAGTATACTATTGGCACAGGTACTGTCTGTCTCTGTCACAATACAGTATACTATTGGCACAGGTACTGTCTCTGTCACTATACAGTATACTATTGGCACAGGTACTGTTTCTGTCACTATACAGTATACTATTGGCACAGGTACTGTCTGTCTGTCACTATACAGTATAATATTGGCACAGGTACTATCTGTCTCTGTCACTATACAGTATACTATTGGCACAGGTACTGTTTCTGTCACTATACAGTATACTATTGGCACAGGTACTGTCTGTCTGTCACTATACAGTATACTGTTGGCACAGGTACTATCTGTCTCTCTGTCACTATACAGTATGCTATTGGCACAGGTACTGTCTCTGTCACTATACAATATACTATTGGCACAGGTACTGTCTCTGTCACAATACAGTATACTATTGGCACAGGTACTGTGTGTCTCTGTCACTATACAGTATACTATTGGCACAGGTACTGACGGTCTGTCACAACACAGTATACTATTGGCACAGGTACTGTCTGTCTCTGTCACAATACAGTATACTATTGGCACAGGTACTGTCTGTCTCTGTCACAATACAGTATACTATTGGCACAGGTACTGTCTGTCTGTCTCTGTCACAATACAGTATACTATTGGCACAGGTACTGTCTCTGTCACTATACAGTATACTATTGGCACAGGTACTGTCTGTGTCTGTCTTTCACTACGCTATTGCCATAGGTACTATTGATCCACTTTGCCACCAAGACCTACCCCTGCCACCGCCTACACTCTTGCCACGGGTACTGTTTACGCTCTGTCACTGCAGGTACTGTTTCTCTGTCAACCGGTCTGTCTTTCTGTCTCTGTCTCTCTGCCACTACACTATTGCTACCGGCACTGTCTGTATCTGTCTCTCTTATCTCTATCTCTTTGCCAATACAGTAATGCAACAGGTGCTATTTGTCTGTCTCTGTCTCCCTGGCAATTAGTACAGGTACGTCTTTGTCTGCCACTAACACTATTGCTACAGGTACCTGTACAACCCTCACCAGATAGTCAGTTGACTGGTACGCATCACCCCACACTGCGCCCATTAACATTTTTCAAGGTGATTCCCAGACATGAACACAGACCGCGTTGATTTACTCCTGGGAGGCAGCCAAGGCCGCTCTCCCCAGTGCTGCAGAAACTGTGGGGACGGAGCGTGCCGGTACAACCTCCTCCTCCAGTCTGTTCCAGTCTAATAATGTCCTGACAAAGACAGCATTAATACTGCTCTCAACTTGTGGGGGGGACTTTGTAGCCAGTGTTGTTGTGCACGTGCTTGGCGATGATGTTGGTTGCCACCGACACAAGTTTACACACCTCTGACCCATACCTGGGGGTAGCTACGACTACCGGATAAGCCCGTCCAGATACCAGGTTAGGCTAGTTCCCCCCCTCACCCCCCCCCCCCCTCTTTTTTTCTGCCGCAACACGCTGCCCAGTGTGTGCTGAGGCTGCTTCAGACCCCCTCCTATCCTTTTGTTGTCCCAATTAGACCTATCTTTGTTTTATCCCCTCCTATCCTTTTGTTGTCCCACATAGACCTATCTTTGTTTTATCCCCTCCTGTCCTTTTGTTGTCCCAATTAGACCTATCTTTGTTTTATTCCCTCCTATCCTTTTCTTGTCCCACATAGACCTATCTTTGTTTTATCCCCTTCTATCCTTTTGTTGTCCCACATAGACCTATCTTTGTTTTATCCCCTCCTGTCCTTTTCTTGTCCCACATAGACCTATCTTTGTTTTATCCCCTTCTATCCTTTTGTTGTCCCAAAGAGACCTATCTTTGTTTTATCTTGCGCCTCTGCGCACACAGGTCAGCAATAGTCAGTGATGACGGCTGACCTTCCAGATTGAAGATTGAAGAATGTCTGACGATTTCATTCCCCAAAAGTCTTATAAAATGCTGTACAGCCTTCGCTGTAACGATAAGAATAACTGGGTCTCCAAGGTCTGCTTCATTTTGTAGCGTGGTTTTGGCTTTGTGTGGGAACAGCAAGGAGTCTGTGATGAGAAAGCATTAATTTTTGGAGGAGCTTAGACAGCGTTTGACAAACATGTCCAAGGTTGGAACAGCGACACAGAGAAAAAGAGCGCTACGCATTTTATTCTTCTTTGAAAGAATCACTCCGCCTTACTGTTTGATGGCTGTACAGAACAGTGCAGTCTGGAAATGTTCAGCTGGAATCAAGGCTTGATGTCTCACCAATCAAATGCCATTTAAACTGTTTTCGCGAAAATAAGCAGAACTGTTTGGATTGCACTTCAATTAAGATAGGCATTTATTTCCTGGATTCATTGATTGTTGTGAAATAAGTTGCGTTATGCAATGACACATCAAAAATTGACACGGGGCTATGGCCTTAATTGAATACACCCCCCCCCCCTCTCTCTCTCTCTCTGTCTGTCTGTCTGTCTCTGTCTCTCTCTGTCTGTCTCTCTCTGGGAGGCGATAGAGGAGTTGGAGAGAAAGATCGTGAAGCAGAGGGCAGGGGAGGTTTGTCTCCACTGTCATGTTGGTTTGTCTCCACTGTCATGTTGGTTTGCCTCCACTGTCATGTTGGTTTGCCTCCACTGTCATATTGGTTTGTCTCCACTGTCATGTTGGTTTGCCTCCACTGTCATGTTGGTTTGTCTCCACTGTCATGTTGGTTTGTCTCCTCTGTCATGTTGGTTTGTCTCTGTCATATTGGTTTGTCTCCACTGTCATGTTGGTTTGCCTCCACTGTCATGTTGGTTTGCCTCCACTGTCATATTGGTTTTGTCTACACTGTCATAGTCGTTTTAACTGCGCTGTCATAGTCGTTTTGTCTATACTGTCAGTCGTTTTGCCTACACTGTCATATTCCTTTTGCCTACACTCATTTTCGTTTTGCCGACGCTCACACGTTGTTTCGCCATCCTGTGAGTTCATGCGAACCTAAGAAACTGCTCCAGCTGCTGTAAGCGAACCTGGTCATGCATTTTGCACGGATTGTATGTCGGAACACATCACGCATTATTGGAAGGGGTGAGCATTGGTGATGATAACACTGGAATTGAAACAAAATTTGCATGTAGTCTTTCTGAACTCTGAAGCCGCTGGAGACGATGAAGAGACTGACCAAAACTGAAACCTTTCTCGACTGACGGACCGAGAGGGAAAGAGAGAGCGGGAGAGACTGAGGGGGGAGAGAGAGAGAGAGAGAGAGGGGGGGGGGGGCAGAGGGGGGGGGGGGGAGGGGGAGAGAGGGAAAGAGCTGTGTCCATATTTTTTTCATATTGTAACAGGTGTTGGTATTATTAACTCCATCAAAATGTGTGTGTGTGCCAGTGTGTGTGTGTGCCAGTGTGTGTGTGTGCCAGTGTGTGTGTGTGTGTGTGTGTGTGTGTGTGTGAGAGAGAGAGAGAGAGAGAGAGAGAGAGAGAGAGGAATGGATAGGAAGAGGGGTGGGGGTGGGTGCAGACAGAGAAGAGAATGACTCAGAGGGAGAGAACAATGGTGTTCCCCTATCCTTTTTCATTATAACAGGTGTTGATATCACAAATTGTTCCCCTATCCTTTTTCATTATAACAGGTGTTGATATCACAAATTGTTCCCCTATCCTTTTCATTATAACAGGTGTTGATATCACAAATTGTTCCCCTATCCTTTTCATTATAACAGGTGTTGATATCACAAATTCTTCCCCTATCCTTTTCATTATAACAGGTGTTGATATCACAAATTGTTCCCCTATCCTCAGTTTTTCATTATAACAGGTGTTGATGTCACAAATAAACTTCATGCTTTTAGATATCAAAAGTACTGTTGTCTGATGCACAACGAACAGACGACACGAACCCATCTGATAGTCCGTTGTCGAAACGCGATCAGGTATAACATCGGCACACCAGATGGTAAGATATCAGACCACCTGGTGGGGTGGGGGTGGGGGTCGGGGGCGCTTAGAGAGGGTGGGGGTGGGGGTGGGTTGGGAAGCAGGATGTGACGAGACAGACTGCCGCCACCGACAGGCCAGAGATTTTGGTGCCGTGAGATCCTGCAGGATTCCAGAACTGACTCGGCGGTGTCGGCAGTGGATACTGTGTACATTCCGTTACTCACTCCCCCATTCCCTAACCCCCAATCCCCCCGACCATGACACAGTATTTTACGTTGCTTCATTTAAATTTTTGTTCTGCTAATATAATGCAAGAGTGTGACTTGCAAAAGTGGTGATAGCAGTGGTAACAGTTGTAGTTGTAACAACAGCAGCAGCAGAAGTAGTAGTAGTCTCTTACTGTTGTTTCATTCTACAGAATTTGGCCCGATCCCTCCAGAGATGCCTTTGAGTTGTGTGTTTGACTGGGAGAGAGAGGATCAAGGTTAGGCTTGGTTCAACACACTGGGGGTCATTGGATCTGTTCACCTCAAAATGAACCCCCCTTCCTCCACCCTTTTGCAAATCTGCGCCCCCCCCCCTCCCCTCTTGCCCCCTGTCACAAAACAATCATACACACACACACACACTCTCTCTCTCTCTCTTTCTTTCTCCGTCTCTCTCTCTCTCTCTCTCTCTCTCTCTCTCTCTCACTGATACACGCACACTCACACACATATCACGGGCACTCACGTTCTGTCTCCCTCTCCGAAAACGTTATATTTCATGTGGATGGGGCTGATTACTAGATCTTCAGGTAGATGGTTATTGATTGCATGATGATGATGATGATGATGATGATGATGATGATGATGGATATTAAAAAAAAAAAGGAGGTTAATGTACACATGTCGAGAATACCAATTCATTTCCATCACACTTTATGGACATAGGAATATTGGTTTAACGTTGTGTTTTTCTGCCCTGACCCCATAATACACAATACAAAACGGTCGTACACGAGAAATGTTACGTGTGTGTGTGTGTGTGTGTGTGTGTGTGTGTGTGTGTGTGTGTGTGTGTGTGTGTGTGTGTGTGAGTGAGTGAGTGAGTGTGTGACTTTTTTTTTCTAATTGACATTCTCAGATAACGGGCCATGCCAAACGCACAAAGTGCCCGCCCCCCTTAACCCTTTCACCGCCAAGCTCGCATTTTTGCACAGGCGTGGTAGAGGACCCATGTCACTGAAAGGTGACCATTCATTGTTCTGTTACCCATGAACCTACTGCTCTTAATGTTTGGTGGTAGGATAGGCCATATTTTCAATACATCGCAGGGGGAATCCCCAGCTATTCTCAGCCATGGTCTTTTCTGTGTTTATACCACAAGGGAATTCTGTACTCTAAATTGACTGGCGGTGAAAGGGTTAACAAGTCCAGGACCAGTTTACGTCAGCTTGAAAGTAATGAGCAGTTAGCGGAGTGGCATGGGGGTTGTGTCTCGTCTAACATTTAACTCTGACAGCAGAGGATGGCTGGAGGTTGAGGGTGAAGGGGGAGGGGAGGGGGGTTAGAAAATTGACGAGGTGTGGCGAAGAGGGCGGGGGTGTGTGTGGGAAAGGTCTGGGATTAGGAAAAGGCTTGGATAGTCTCCCATCTAGTTACGTTTTTGTTTCTTTTTTTTCGTCGTTGTTGTTGTTTTTCTGGAGATCTATACTTAGTTTGGGGGTTAACTTTTCCGTTTTTTCCCTCTCTGGGGCAATATGTAGTTAGCCCACACACACACACACACACCCCCCCCCCCACACACACACACACACACGCACTAAAAAAAAAAAAACCCACCTCGTTATCTGGTCATTTTGCTGTGCTATCTTGGTCAAAGTATTGCGTCTTTAATTTTGCTGTGTCAACTTTGTCAAAGGATGCAAAATGTACATGCTGTTTGCATCTTTCATTTTGCTGTGTCAACTTTGTCAAAGGATGCAAAATGTACATGCTGTTTGCATCTTTCATTTTGCTGTGTCAACTTTGTCAAAGGATGCAACATGTACATGCTGTTTGCATCTTTCATTTTGCTGTGTCAACTTTGTCAAAGGATGCAAAATGTTCATGCTGTTTGCATCTTTCATTTTGCTGTATCAACTTTGTCAGTATTTCAGTAGCTCAAGGAGGCGTCACTGCGTTCGGACAAATCCATATACGCTACACCACATCTGCCGAGCAGATGCCTGACCAGCAGCGTGACCCAACGCGCTTAGTCAGGCCTTGACAAAAAAGGAAGAAAACAACAACAACAAAAAAAACAAAAAAAACAACAACAAAAAACACAAGAATGTTGTTGTTGAAAACTTTCAATAGATTTCACACTTCAAGACACAGGCTTGGCGGTTTTGGCTTTGGCTTTGGCTTTGACGTGGGCGGGGGCAGGAGCAGGTGCAGGGGCGGGGCCGGTGGCGGTGGCGACATCCTGGTTGTCGACGGTGCTGTCCTCCGGAGCCTGGTGTCAAAGGATGCAAAATGTACATGCTGTTTGCATCTTTTCATGTTGCTGTGTCAACTGTGTCAAAGGATGCAAAATGTACATGCTGTTTGCATCTTTTCATGTTGCTGTGTCAACTGTGTCAAAGGATGCAAAATGTGCCTGCTGTTTGCATCTTTTCATGTTGCTGTGTCAACTTTGTCAAAGGATGCAAAATGTGCCTGCTGTTTGCATCGTTCATGTTGCTGTGTCAACTTTGTCAAAGGATGCAAAATGTACATGCTGTTTGCATCTTTTCATGTTGCTGTGTCAACTTTGTCAAAGGATGCAAAATGTACATGCTGTTTGCATCTTTTCATGTTGCTGTGTCAACTTTGTCAAAGGATGCAAAATGTGCCTGCTGTTTGCATCGTTCATGTTGCTGTGTCAACTTTGTCAAAGGATGCAAAATGTGCCTTCTGTTTGCATAGTTCATGTTGCTGTGTCAACTTTGTCAAAGGATGCAAAATGTGCCTGCTGTTTGCATTGTTGATGTTGCTGCGTGCAGGTCTGTACGAAGAGAGTCACGGAATCCTGGCCAATCGTTGATGTTGCTGCGTGCAGGTCTGTATGAAGAGAGTCACGGAATCCTGGCCAATCGGATGTACGATCCGGTGAGAAACGCTTCCTTCCGCAAGCGCTCCACAGAAAGCTTCTGGTGGGAAGGAGGTGAGCCCATATGGGTCACCGCTGAGCGGCAGAACAAGAGATCGGGTATGGCGGACAGTGTGGGGTCGTTTTGTTTTGGCTTTGATTTTCGCTTTTCGTTTTTTTGTTTTGTACCACAGTGGTTCTGATTACCGTAACTGTCGTTGGCATGAATTGTCAGTCTGTTGTGGTTATCGAAGCACGACGAATGTGTTGCATTGTATCAAATTGTATCACTTTTTTTGTTTGTTTGTTTTTGTCACGGCAGATTTTTGTGTGAAATTCGGGCTGTTATTCCCAGTTGGTGGGGGTGGGGGTGGGAGTGGGAGCATGTCGTCACAGTGCATTCCTGTTTTGTTTTGTTTTTTGTTGTTGTTTTTTTCCAGTCTGCATGTTTTGTTTTACTGTCAGTGGTTATTTTTCTACAGACTTTTTAGCAGGGACAGCCCTTTTGTTGCGCACGGTTTTTGTACGTGTGCAAAACGCATGCAGCACACGGGACCTTGGTCTGTTGTCTCGTCCAAAGGACTAGCACGCAGACTGTCATTCAAGCGCCCAGGGAATACCCGACTGGTGCTTTGCTGTTGTGCTGTGCTGTGCTGTGCTGCGCTATATTATGCTGTGCTGTGCTGTGCTGTGTTGTACTGTGTTGTGAAAGCAGATTAAGAAAACTGTTTTGGAGATCATATCATAAATGTTCACATTCACCCAAGAACAACGTACAATTTAACTCCCACCCCTCCCTCCTCTCTTTCTCTCTGTCTCTTTCTCCTCTCTCCCCAAATGCTGGCACTGTCCGAAGCGTGTTCTTCATCCCATAAAGCGTTTCAGATAAGAGAAATTGGGCTGACATACTTCTTTAAAAAGAAAAGAAAAAAAAAAAAAAGAGATGATTGAAGATGCCTGCACACATCCCTTCCTCTCCCTTTTCCTCGGGAGGAGGGTGGCAGAATGGTTAAGACGCTCAGCTGCCAATGCAGAGAGTCCGTGAAGGTGTGGGTTCGAATCCCGCTCTCGCCCTTTCTCCCACGTTTGACTGGAAAATCAAACTGAGCGTCTTGTCTTTCTGGTGAGACGAAAAACCAAGGTCCCTTGTGCAGCACGCACTTGGTGCACTGAAAAAGAACCCATGGCAACGAGAGTGTTGTCCTCCAGCAAAATTCTGCAGAAGAAATCTACTCTGATAATTATGTACAAAACCACGAAGCACGAACCACGAACCTGACGAAGCACGTTGGGTTATGCTGCTGGTCAGGCATATGCATAGCATATATGATGTAGCGTACATGGATTTGTCCGAACGCAGTGACGCCTCCTTGAGAAACTGAAACTCTTTCTCCCTCTCTGTCCCCAGTGCTGACACTGACCGAAATTTGTCTTCATCCGCATAAAGCGTTTAATGTAAGATAAATGACGCAAACACATTTCTTAAGATTAAAACAGAAGAGGATTGAAGATGTCTTACACACCCCTTCCCAAGGGACTTCTTATCCTTGGTCCGTGGGCTGCAACTCCCACGTTCACTCGTATGTACGCGAGTTTTTACCCCGCCATATAGGCAGCCATACTCCGCTTTCGGGGGTGTGCATGCTGGGTATGTTCCCAAGGGACAAAGGGAGAGGATTGAAGATATCTGTACACCCCCCCCCCCTTCCCAAGGGACAAAAAGCCTTCAATGAATGAACCACTCCTACCCCTCTTCCCTCCCTCCGGACAGCCGTGTACTTCTGGCCTGGAAGCGACGCTGAGATCCGAGTTTTGGCCTATTTAGAGGATAGAATTTGAAACATTGGCCCTTGTTTAAATAACAAAATATGAAATATTGGCCTATTTTAGATAATGATATGAAATATTGGCCTCCATTTTTTTATAACAAAACAGGAAATGTTGGTCTATTTAGATGATACAAAACAGGAAATATTAGCTTGTTTAGATGATAAAAATATGAAACATTGGCCTTCTGTTCAGATTATAACAAAAATAGGAAATGTTGGCCTATTTAGATGATACAAATCAGGAAATATTGGCCTCCTATTTAGATGATGAAAATATGAATTTGGCCTCCTGTTTAGATGGTTACAAAAACAGGAAATATTGGCCCATTTAGATCATACAAAAAACAGGAAATACTGGCCTATCTAGACGAAAAAATATTAAACATTGGCGTCCTATTTCAATGAAAATAAAAACAGGAAATGTTGGCCAATTGAGATGATATAAGAATATGGAACATTGACCTCGTGTTTAGATGATGCAAAAACAGGAAATACTGGCCTATTTAGATGATGCAAAACAGGAAATACTGGCCTATTTAGATGATGCAAAACTGGAAATACTGGCCTATTTAGATGATGCAAAACTGGAAATACTGGCCTATTTAATTGATACAAAAACTGGAAATACTGGCCTATTTAACTGATACAATAACTGGACATTCCCACTTCGATGATACAAATCTAACAGGAAGCACTGGCTCCCGTCACAGATGACACAGAAACAGGAACCAATGGCCTCCTCTTCATATAACAAAAACAGGATATACTGGCCTATTTAGATGATGCAAAACAGGAAATATTGGCCTATTTGGATGATGAAAGTATGCAACATTGTCCTTCTGTTTAGGTAATAAAAACAGGAAAAACAGGCCTGTTTAGATGATATAAAAACAGGAAATATTGGCTTATTTAGATTATACAAAAATATGAACCTTTGGCCTCCTGTTTATATGATACAAAACCAGGAAATACTGGCCTAGTTAGATGATAATGGCAGGATAAAAACAGCCATACACGTAAAAGCCGACTTTTGAACATACGAGAGAATGTGGGGGCTGCAGCCCACGAACGAAGAAAATGATGCTAACAACAAAACTCCAAAACCACAGGAAATATTGGCCAGTTTGGATGATGTCCGAAAATATTGGCCACCTGTTCACTGGCTGCCTACTAACATACATGACCCAGAAACGGGAACCACTGGCATGAGCCACCCCTCTGTCCACCAGCTCCTCAACCTCTGGGACTACCTGGACCGGGACACGGTTGCCATGGTGCCTGACTCCGGAACAGTGACGGCCATTTTGCCTGTGGAGGGTCGGGAGGCCCAGGTGCTGAGCGACGCGCGGAAGATCCCCCACGTGACGGTGTACAGGAAGGATGAGATCCCCAAGTGGCTCTGCTACAAGCACAACCCCCGCGTCATGCCCATCATCATCCTGTCTGACGAGGGCTGGATCCTCTCGTCTGTAAGGGGGACTTGCTGAGTGAGGGACGGCGGGGGGTGGGGGGTGGGGGTGGGGGGTGACTGGCTGAGTGAGGGGTGGGGGGTGACTGGCTGAGTGGGGGGGGGGGGGGGGGCGGAGGGGGGGGTGACTGGCTGTGTGAGGGGGGGGGGGGGGGGGGGAGTGAAGGGAGGGTATTCCTTATCTCTTTTTTTCTGTTTTTTTTCCCTTTGCAGAAAGGGTTACAAGGGTTACACATGAAATCGTAGTCCCATTTGGGTCAACAATATAGCAAAAATAGGCAGATTCCAACAAAACATGTGAAGCATTACACAGTATCTGCTTCAAGGAAAGTACATGAATACTGGCAATCGCTTCAATGAATTTATATCATTTATCAACTGCCAGGGATTTTTATGTTTTGCATATCCCCTGTCTCAACACACACACGCAGCCAGCCAGACAGCCACACTATCTACCACAAAACAGCAACATAATCTTCTCCAGAGGCATTGAGGAATCACAAAGAACAATCCATTAAATAGAGAATCCTGGAATGTACAAACATGATCATGAAAAAAAAAAGAAGAGAAGAGTTAAAACATGTTGCATAATATGGTGGATGTTTTATGAAGGAGAGGGTATTTCTAGTACGTCTTTTTTTTTTCTCTCCTATTCTGAATGCACACGTTGGGATATATATATATATATATATAATGGTACATTTTTGGGTGGTATGGATATATTTTCTTTTATTTGATGACTTATTGACATGGTATGTCCACATTCACAGTTGTTTTGCTTAGAATACTATGCTGTTTCATTTCCATTTTTAGTTTGCTTTCTTCGTCTTTTTGTCTGTTTTTTCGTGTTCCCCTTTCTTACATACGTATTTATTTCAGTTGTCTATGTCTTTATGAAATGGAAATCAAAAATATATTTTTATAAAAGGAATGAGGGGAGGAACAGGTGGAAGAGAGGTCAAAAAGGGGGGACTGGGGAGCAGAAAGAGAGGGAGTGAAAGGGTTAAAGAGGGTGTGAAAGGGTTAAAGAGAGGGAGTGAAAGGGTTAGAGAGGTGTGAAAGGGTTAAAGAGAGGGAGTGAAAGTGTGAAAGGGTTAAAGAGAGGGAGTGAAAGGGTTAAAGAGAGGGAGTGAAAGTGTGAAAGGGTTAAAGTGAGGGAGTGAAAGGGTTAAAGAGAGGGAGTGAAAGGGTTAAAGAGAGTGAAAGGGTTAGGGAGTGAAAGGGTTAAAGAGAGGGGGAGTGAAAGGGTTAAAGAGAGGGTGTGAAAGGGTTAGGGAGTGAAAGGGTTAAAGAGAGGGGGAGTGAAAGGGTTAGGGAGAGCGAGGAGGGAGGCAAAGAGTGGGTGAGGGAGAAAGATAATATGGAAGAGAGGGAGGAAAGGTCAGGGGTTGGCAAGGAAAGTGGGAAAAATAGACAAGGCAGTGGCTCATAACTGAATGTCACAAGAAAGGTATGGAAGGTCTGTGTACAGGCGTCAAGGGAGGAGGGAAGAGAGAAAGGAAGAGATAACAGAGGGGTTTGGGGGGGTGCTGAGGGAGGGGTG